>NC_064816.1:83441582-83482993 GCF_023721935.1 Panthera uncia
GAATAGCCAAAGTAATTTTGAAGAAGAAGACCAAAGCAGGAGGCATCACAATCCCAGACTTTAGCCTCTACTACAAAGCTGTCATCATCAAGACAGCATGGTATTGGCACAAAAACTGACACATAGACCAATGGAATAGAATAGAAACCCCAGAACTAGACCCACAAATGTATGGCCAACTCATCTTTGACAAAGCAGGAAAGAACATCCAATGGAAAAAAGACAGTCTCTTTAACAAATGGTGCTGGGAGAATCGGACAGAAACATGCAGAAGGTTGAAACTAGACCACTTTCTCACACCATTCACAAAAATAAACTCAAAATGGATAAAGGACCTGAATGTGAGACAGGAAACCATCAAAACCTTAGAGGAGAAAGCAGGAAAAGACCTCTCTGACCTCAGCCGTAGCAATCTCTTACTCGGCACATCCCCAAAGGCAAGGGAATTAAAAGCAAAAGTGAATTACTGGGACCTTATGAAGATAAAAAGCTTCTGCACAGCAAAGGAAACAACCAACAAAACTAAAAGGCAACCAATGGAATGGGAAAAGATATTTGCAAATGACATATCGGACAAAGGGCTAGTATCCAAAATCTATAAAGAGCTCACCAAACTCCACACCCGAAAAACAAATAACCCAGTGAAGAAATGGGCAGAAAACATGAATAGACACTTCTCTAAAGAAGACATCCGGATGGCCAACAGGCACATGAAAAGATGTTCAACATCGCTCCTTATCAGGGAAATACAAATCAAAACCACACTCAGATATCACCTCACGCCAGTCAGAGTGGCCAAAATGAACAAATCAGGAGACTATAGATGCTGGAGAGGATGTGGAGAAACGGGAACCCTCTTGCACTGTTGGTGGGAATGCAAATTGGTGCAGCCGCTCTGGAAAGCAGTGTGGAGGTTCCTCAGAAAATTAAAAATAGACCTACCCTATGACCCAGCAATAGCACTGCTAGGAATTCACCCGAGGGATACAGGGGTACTGATGCATAGGGGCACTTGTACCCCAATGTTTATAGCAGCACTCTCAACAATAGCCAAATTATGGAAAGAGCCTAAATGTCCATCAACTGACGAATGGATAAAGAAATTGTGGTTTATATACACAATGGAATACTACGTGGCAATGAGAAAGAATGAAATATGGCCTTTTGTAGCAACGTGGATGGAACTGGAGAGTGTGATGCTAAGTGAAATAAGCCATATAGAGAAAGACAGATACCATATGGTTTCACTCTTATGTGGATCCTGAGAAACTTAACAGAAACCCATGGGGGAGGGGAAGGAAAAAAAAAAAAAAAAGAGGTTAGAGTGGGAGAGAGCCAAAGCATGAGAGACTGTTAAAAACTGAGAACAAACTGAGGGTTGATGGGGGGTGGGAGGGAGGGTAGGGTGGGTGATGGGTATTGAGGAGGGCACCTTTTGGGATGAGCACTGGGTGTTGTATGGAAACCAATTTGACAATAAATTTCATATATTAAAAACAAAAACAAAATAAAATAAAATAAAGAGTGAAATAATACAATTTGTTTGGTTATTTTCAGTTCTCTATTTTAAAAATTGTTACTACTACCTGGAAAGGACAAGGAATGTTACACGTTGCTAGGTGACCAGCTATGAATAGTCCAACATTCCAGTGAGATTGTGCTTTAAACAAAAAGAGAGCTGCTCTTATTTTCAGCCAATGTTCTACTACATCAGATATGTTGAACTTTTAACTGTCAGATGTCTCAAAATATATGACTTTGAAGTGATGAATTCTGTTTGGTTTCTGTGTGCCATGCCGATATTGTTTTATATTTAATACATTATTTGATTATTCTCAAACTCTTTAGTATCATCTTCAGAGATAGAGGCAAATAGAAGCAACTAACATTTCAAGAATTTTGTCTATGTGTCTTACACTTTTTTATGTTAAAAATTATTTCTGGGGTGCCTGGGTGGCTCAGTTAAGTGTCAGAATTGGTCTCAGGTCATGATCTCAAGATTCACAAGTTTGAGGCCCGCGTTAGGCTCTGTGCTGATAGCTCAGAGTCTGGAGCCTGCTTCAGGTTTTGTGTCTCCCTCTCTCCGCCCCTCTCCTGCTCATGCTCTGTCTCTGTCTGTCTCCCAAAAATAAATAAAAACATTTAAAAAGTAAAAAAAAAAGAAAATATTTCCACAACTTTTTATGTTATGTACTAGCCATAACATTTCAGGACAACGAAGCTAAGATGAAGGAAATTTAGACACTTACCTAGGTTGTCCAGCATGTAAAGAACTTAAGATTGGAGCCTATTTTTTTCCCATGACTACTTCTACATCCTTGTTCTTTCTATATACTTTTTCTCATTACTCTATTTGTCAAGAAGATATTCCAGGAGATCAGTATAAATCCTTATTCTTTTCAATGAATCTCATTTCTTATTGCCCAATTTTCCATGGCCAATTCATACATTTTGGATTTACAACCTTAAATTTCACATTAACATTACCATTTGTCCTCCTCTCCTGGAGGTTAAATATCTGGAATGTCTTCACACTCACCTCATGGCATCAATCATTAATCCCTTTAAACTTAATCTTATTAAAGATGCATAGAAAAATGTGCTAACCTATCTCCAGTTAGAAGCAAAGTACTTCCTTAGCAGGAACAGAATTGCACAAGCAATATTTATCCTGATAGGTATCAGGAGGAGTGATTATTTTCATGTGGAACTGGGCTTGAAAAGAAGCATTCCTTTGTTACTGGGAAAATGAATGCAAGCTTTCATTAAAATTTACCAGAAAGAAATTGTGATTTTAGAAGAGATTCCACCTGATCTACATTTCACTTCTATAAGTTTATACTCAGTTTATCCCTAAAAATAATTGAGAGGCTTACAATGAGAAACTGTATCATATATAATTGCACTCTTAAAATGAGAAACTGTGTCATGTATAACTATACTCTTAAAATGAGAATAAAAGTGAGGAAATTCTTCTGAATTGGAAAGGAGACATTTCTGTGTCAAGGCCCACCTTGTAGGATCTGTTCAAGTTCCAGCAGTTGTCTCTGTAATCCACTGTTATTTGAAAAAAACATAAAATTAAGTTTAACTAGCTGTGTTGGCTTTTAAAGCTATTCTTAAACACTTCCGATCAGCTTTTTAAAATGTTAGGCCAAAAAATCTCTTCCAGTAAGTATTAACAAAGGGGAGGCGAGGAAGGAACTCTATGGCAGGGATAGGGCAGAGTCCCTGATTTCTCATTACAATCAGTTGTCAACATTCTTGAGGAACAAAGCAAGGATGTCTGCTCTCGCTATTCTGTTTAACACTGTACACAAAGTTTTGGCAAGTGCAATAAAGAAAAAAATTCAATTAACTATTCTAGTTGGGAAAGGAAGAAATAAAGCTGTCTTTATTTGCAGATGACATGAACTTGCATCCTCAGAAAATCTCAAGGATTCCACACAACAAAACTAATAGAACTAAAAACAACATTAGTGAGATTATAAGATAAAACGTCAATATACAAAAATAAATTGTATTTCTATAAAACTTCAATGAATAGTCCAAAATTGAAATTAAGAAATAACACCATTTATAAGAGCAACAAAAATAATAAAATAATTGGGACATATTTAACAAAAGAAATGCTAGTCTTCTACACCAAAAACTATAAAACTTTACTGAAAAATATTAGAGAAGATCCAAGTAAATGAAGAAATATTACATGTTCATGGATGAAATGGCTCAATGAAACAGATAGCAGTTCTCTCCAAATTGATCTATAATTTCAGTGCAACCCCTATCATAATCCCAGCAGGCTGATACTAAAATATTATTAAAATTAAAAAGATCTACAATAGCCAAAACAATTTTGAAAAGGGGGACTTATATTACCAGAGTTCAAAACTTAATAAAACACAATAATAAACAATAAAGTATACTAGTGGTGAAATAAGTTAGTCACATAGTCAAAGAGAATAGAACTGAGAAATCGAAAATAAATCCTTGTATTAATGGTGATTGTTTTTGACAAAATGTGCCAAAGCTATTCAATGGGGGGATTTTCTTTAAGGTACTTACACAAATAGATATCCATTTATGCTTCAAAAAAAAAAAAAAAAAGAACGTGGACTTCTGCCTCACACCATATACCAAAATCAACACAAAATAGGTCATGAAGCTAAATGTATAATGCTTCTGGTATAAAAAAATAAGAGAAAAATCTTTGTGACCTTGGGATAGTTCTTAATACTCTATCAAGAGCTCAGCCTGGTCGGTACAGGAAAAAACATATTGATAAATTTAATTCCATTAAAATGGAATTAATAAAATATATAAAGAATTCATACAACTCAGTAAGAAGACAAACAACCCAAATGAGTACAGTATGTGAACAGACATTTCACCAAAGAAGAGACAGGCATTGTTTATAACCACCTGAAATATGCTCAATACCATAGGTCATTAGCAAATCGGAAGTTAAAACACAGAGTTCTTATCCACACCCACCCCAAAAGGTAAACATTATCAAGTGTTGGCAATGACATGGAGAACGTGGAACCCTCCGACGTTGCTGGCAAGAACATAGTATGGTATATTCATTTTGGAAAACGATTTGCCAGTTTCTTGAATAGTTAAAAAGAAACTTACCATAGAACCCAACAATTCCTCTTCTAGGAAACCATTAAAAAATATCATATGGTTAAACTCAAACTTGTATGCAAATATTTGAAACTGGGAAAAATTCAATGGATAAAAAAAAGGGAGAATATCCAAACAATGCAATGCTATTTAGCTATAGAAAGATCAAACGACTGATACATGTGATAAAATAGATAAACTGCAAAATGTTGGTAAGTGAAAGGAGCCAGACACCAAAACTGCATACTATATGATTCAATTTATAGGAAATGCCCAGAAAGGGCAAACTTAGATACTGAATGTAAATCTCCTGCCTGTGGCTGGAGCGTTGAAGGTGGATATTGCTAGCCGCCTCAAGGGAACTTTTTGTAATGACTGAAATGTTCTAACATAAGACTGTGGTGATGGTCACAACACTCCCTAAATACACTAAAAGTAATTGATTTGTACACTTGTGCATTTGTACACTTACAAATGTGTACACACTTACAATGTGTACACTTATGTAAATTCTGCCTTACTAAAGCTGTTTAAATAATAATAAAAAAGCTATCCATATTTGGTATTGCTACCATCTCGGATCCAAGGAGACCTGTTACATTTGTCTCTTGTTTCTAAAAGCTCATAAAGATGGTAGACTAACGAAGAACAGAAGAGGAGCCAACATTTTCACTGAAGATACTGCTGTCTTTTGAACCTAAACATATTTAGTGTTCTTCACTAGTACACTTGCTAATTAGTCTTTCTAGCCGTGCAGATGTAGCCAATCCATTATGGAACTATACATAAGCAAATTATCTTTTTTGAAATCAGAAGAATTTCTTTGGCTTGTTTGAAACAGCTGTGTTTCCAGAGCCATAAGATGGCTTTAAATAAAAAAGAGAGACTCATTTCTTTAGCGTTACATTTTCTCCTTTTTTTTTTCCTGATAATTTCTAAGAGAAGGGGAAATAACATTTGTTGAGTGTATAGTAAGTACAGGATTTTGTGCTGGGTTCATTTGAAATTATGTGAGACACATAGAGTTGGTCTTATTTTACAGATGAGCAAATTTATTCTCAAAATTTAAATAAGCAATAGAGTTGAACTCTAACTCAGGTCTTCTAAAATTCACTATCTATTCTCTTCATTTTGTTGCCTTGTGTTTGGTTGAATAAAGACTTTCAAAACCATTATATAGTTGTTGATCAGCACCTATATCTTTGAAGTTTACAGTTAATAAAGGATCTATTTTCTAAAAGTTACAGATCATTTAATAGAAGATTGTATGCATATATTTCTCTGTGCAAACATCACAAAAATATAAATAATGATGCATATATATACATGTGTGGACACACATATATGTATGTATAGGTATGAACAATAAAGTTTTATAAATTCCATGACTGTCTCAGTTGTTCCTAAAATTCTATTGTAATAATTACTTGCATTTCAGATTTTACTACCAAATTATGAGAACATTTTAGATGATAGTCTGTGTTGTATTCATTTTATTACCCTTGCAATGAACACAATGTAAATCACACCAGGGGTGTTCGATCAGTAAATATTAACAAATAATTAAAAGTGCATCTAATATGAGATATAAGAACATTTGCAAAATATGTTTTACGTTGCATGAGTTTTTATAGGAAGAACAAAAACTTATTTATAATTTTTTAAAATCTATATAAATATCATTAGAGTAATGGTTCTCAAACATTTTGGTTTTAATGAGCCATTTATACTCTTTGATATTACTGAGGACCTCAAAGAGATTTTGGTCCTATAAATTCCAGCTCTGTATATTTTCTGTATTATAAATTAAAAGTGAGAGTTTAAAACATTAATGAATGTAAACTAATAAACTCATTCTATGTTAAAATAATGACATTTTTGGTAAAAAATGACTGTATTTTAAAAATGGGACACTTAAGAGATGGGTGGTATTGCTTTACATTATTACAATTATGCCTAATATTGAGCTAACTGGAATACAGGTAAATTCTCATATTTGCTCTGTATACTGTCTGTTGTGATGCACACATCATGTAACCTCTAGAAAAAACTCTACTGCATATTCACAAGGAAATGAGAGTGCAAAGGCAAGTGTTTCTTAGAATTTACTATGAAAATAGTTTTGACTTTGTGGATTTCGTGAAAGAATCTTGGGAACCATGAGGGTTTCCTGCTCATACTTTGGGAAACACACGGGAGAAACAATGAGAAAAAACCAAAAAAAAACAAAAAAACAAAACAAAAAACCCCACACACTTTCTATTCTGGTCTCCTATTCTGAAATTATTTTTTATTCCAAAAAATAAAAATATATTTTCTCTTTTTATGAGGTATACCTGTTTTGTATAATTCTTATAAAATATCTTAATGCTACTTCCAGTTAGAATAGTTTATTAAACTCTTATAGAAGATACACAGTACTTCTACTTTCAATGAGTTTCTAAAACCAAGATGGAAATGCACTCATGGCCATTTGGCCCTCTGTTTGGGAGAACAGATACACTACTGTTCTCTTCACTCTTTTCTTGCTTACAACCTCATCTTATTTATAAAGGCATTTAAGTTGTTAGTTTAGATAGCTTTTTCACCACTGATGAAGCCACTGGCCATTGCTCTTTTTCTCTAAATATGAAAAACAAACAGAAACTTAACATTTTTTTTATTATGGAAAACTGCATGCATATAAAACAAGTATTGGAGGCCAATAATAAAACCCAGGGTGGTCAGTCTTCTAGCTCCACCCATTACCAAACCACAGTCAATCTTTTTTCATCTATTCGTTCATCATTCTCCATGCAACTAATTTTGAAAGAAATCCCAAATATTGTTTCTTCTGGAGACATTTTAGCATGTATCTCAAAAAAATACGCCCTTAACATTAACGTAAAAATGGTACAACATAGCTAAAAAATGACAGTAAATCCTTAATATCACCAAAAGTTTAGTCAAGCAAAACAGGCTTTTGGTTGAGTGGCAAACAGCAAGCAGAGAGATTAGCCTCTCTGATCGGCACAAATGCTCTGCCTAAGGGCTTGCCTGCCACTGGCTTAGACCTTCTGGGCATTGTTCGCTAAAGAAGTCATTTCTCACTCCAGTTATGCATATACCTGTACTTAAATCCCTTTGAGGTACTGAGGACTTACTTAAAAACAACACGAGTTGTTTCAGAACATTTAACTTACTATGAGATCATTCTATCCAAGGACACATGGAAAGTATATTCAGTAGTAATTAATGCAGGGAAATAGAATGGGGAAAAAATTTTTACTTTTATATTAGGTAAATATCAAAAGGAAAAGGGGCATGCAGAGACACGATACGCTATACAACTAGTAAATGTATTGTTCAAAACAATGATTCTTGCTTCTCATTTAGTAAAATCTATATACAGAGGAAACCGAATTTAGCTTTCAGACTAGAATATTTACAACGAGATATCAACCGTTATTATTTCTTTTTTATATTCAAAGCTTTTTTTCCTAATTGTGGTAAAGGAAAGCAAATTAAAACGAGTTACAAAAGACAAATACTAAGGTTGAGGGAATGATTAATACAGCATAAAAGTAAGACTATGGCTAGAAAAAAGATACATTAATATAGAGTTTTGATGATTTAGTAACACAGTTTGAAGATTTCTGTTGCTGGCAGTGGAAAAAAATTTTGGCATTGCTGGGAAGCACTATGTTGTTTTGCTTTATGAGCTGGAGGGAACTGAAATAGTCTGCAGAAGTAACTATTCCATAGAGTTATTCCACAGTAATTATTCCAATCCACAGAGCCCATGGATTTTAAAACTCACCCTTGGGACTTTCATCACTACTTAAAATACTGTGTGTATGCAGTGAAACTATGGAAGTTTAAATTATCTGTCTCTGATAGGAGAAAAATTACCAATCTTAAAAGGAAACAACATTAGATTCCTAATCGATTCATTCTCTATGAAAATAAAGAAAGTAAAGTTGCTCAAAGTAAAACCTGTTCCACATCCACATGCTCCATGGTCTAAAATGTGCAAGGAACAATAGCAAGTGAACTGATAAAAAAATACCTGTTTTTGTCCTTTGTTATATCAGTCCTTAAAGAGAAAAAAAAACCCTCCACACATATACCATGTTAGATATATCACCTATACATATACTTCTATATATGCATATATGAACATCTATATTTATGAATATTTTCTGTTGATATACAGTGTCTATATACACAAGGAATATACTTGAGGGAGAATATAGGTACTGTTCATTTTTCAAAAAGTCATTAACTTTGACAGAATTTATATTTAGTCTCAAAGATTTAAACAAAAATTTTAAATTTGTAACATAAAACTTCCATCATCTTTCAGAAGCATCTAGGTCATGAAACACAAATGCAAAACTATCACACTGGGGGAGATGAAGGAAGCATGACAACTAAAGGCAATTTGGAATCTGGATTGGATCTTGGACCAGAAAAAAAGGAAAAAAAAAAAGAATTTAGTGGGTCAGAAGAGAAACTCAAAAACTAGATAAGGCTTGTAGATATTTTAATAGCTTCACATTAATGTTAACTTTCTGGTTTCGATATCTTATTGTGATTAGGTAGATGTTAACATTAGGGAAACTAGGTAAAGGACGGGCAGAAGAAGTGACTGTACTATTTTCTGGGGGGCCCAGGATTTTGTAGGAATCTAACATTATTTCAAAATAAAAACCTTTAGAGATGTGTCCTATGCCTTGGTTTACATAAGAACACAAACAAGCAAACAAACAAAAACTCAGGAGATTGATAATGTTCAAAGTGACAAGGCAGAGCGGGATTTATTCCTTAGAAGAATCAGAGGCAGTTCCCTATTTCCTGTAAAAGAATGTTTTACAGTTCTAAAACCAGTCACCATTTTGCTCAATAGGGAAATAATCATGGAGTATTATAATGCCATGTATGTTTTGAAAATGCAATTAATGAAAAAAAATGACCTAAAGACATACCAATCAGTAACGTGTCATATTAATGACTGTGCCATTACAATCTTTTATGTTCGAGTGCATAGTCTGCTTAGTTTTGGAAATTCTCCCAAAACACAATCTTTGACATAAAAAGCAGTGTCTTCTAAAATTTGGGAAGCTATCTAAGCTGAAATCCAAATACATGTCCCAGTCTCACATTAAAATAAAAAAGTAGGTCATTTGACTTCCCTTACCTGAAACCGTGTGATCCTTAGAGTCTCTTGTTATTTTTATCCTTGCGTGAGGAAAGATGTAGTGCACAGTCTTCCCGTTCATCTGTATAATCTAAGACATATATGTGATAAGGTGAAAAATCAATGTTTAAAGACAAAGTGTAATATACAGGATTAGACTTGTTTTTTAAGTGTGTTGGTTTAGTTAATAAAAGATTTCATTATCTGTTTCCCCTTGGCAAAATGAGATTTCTGAAACCAAACAAATTAGTGAATGCAAACTTGTGTCTTCTGTTTTATGGAACTTGGCTTCTAAATGAGATTTGTGAAATAATGAAAGATAAAAACAGTGAAATATTTGCTCATATCTGCCTTAATAGGATTTTATTAGGATGAAATCTTCTATCACCTTGGAAAAATGTGAATGAAATTACAAATAAAATTAAGTTTACTAAAGAAGTTTAAGAAGTGCCTGAGTGGCTCAGTTAAGCGTCTGACTCTTGATCTCATGGATCGATTCATGAGATGAGCCCCACGTGGGGCTCTGAACTGACAGCATGGAGCCTGCTTGGGATTCTCACTCTCCTCTCTCTCTCTGCACCAACCCCCAACCCTCTTCCCTGGCTGCGCACACACATGTACTCTCTCAAAATTAACAAATAAACATTGACAAAAAAAGAAGTGTGTGAGAGTACTGAACCAAAATATTAAATAGAATTTAGAACTCAAGAGAGGTTGACTTTGTGAGGAAGAGTCTTTGAATACTCGAGTGGTTTTAATGTGTAAATCCAGATGTAAGAATGTTAGAATTCTATCGCTAGAATTTTACATATTAAAAGTAACATATGCATTGAAAACTGCAAGCTTAAATTATAGCCTTTTGCTTTTATTCTCTTTAGGAAAGAATAAGCTTAATCAGGTTTCTGATGAACAGAAAACATTCCCCAAACAGCAGAATCCTGTGGAGTCCAGGAATAGTATATGATTTCTTCAAAGTAAAACTAAAATGTTGTCTGCAAGATTATAAACCTATTATGGTAAGTATAATCAGTTACCCTAAGTAACGCATACTACCATAACTTTGTAAACTAATGAAAACCTTATTTATTGGGGGAACTGGGTGGCTCAGTCACTTAAGCAACAGTCCTTGATTTTGGCTCGGGTCATGATCTCATCGTTCCTGAGTGGGAGTTCCATTTCGGGTTCTGTGCTGACAGCAGGAACCTGCTTGGGACTCTCTCTCCTCTTTCTCTGTCCCTTCCCCTGCTCATGTGCTCGCTCTCTCTCTCTCTCTTTCTCTAAGAATAAATTTAAAACATTTAAAAAAGAAAACCTTATTTATTTTCATGGAAAAAAGAGTCTATACATTTTCCCTTTTTCTTCCTGTCTTGTTTCCTCTGTGTCAGTCTCTGTCTACCTCTCTCTCCTTTCTTCTTCACTCTTAACTTCTCTCCTCTGCCTTTCTTACTCCCCCCACCCTTCATCTTTTCTCCTTCTACTTCTGTTCTTTCACTTCCCTCAATCCGCATTTAAAGATCTTCATTTTTTTTTTTTTTACTAAAAATTAAACCATGTGCATTGAAAACTCTACAACTATTAGATATACATGAACCTTGGTTTGATACTGTAGATAAGCAAAACTGGTATTATTTCACTTTACTTTAAATTTCTTTAATTTCATGTTTTATTTAAAAACCATCTTAAAAAGTCATGTTTTCCACTTGGTCAAAAATAAAGTAGGAAGACACATTTTCACCTTTTGTTATTCTTTCCAAATATCTAGACTAGGGAGAGTTTGATGTAATCTCAGTGCATTTGTTGCACAGCTAGGAGACAAGTAGGATTTTCCAAAATTTTCCCCAGAATTTCATCAGCTAACAATGATCACCTTCTAAATTGTACCTATGACGATGTTAGTAGAGGGGATGTTAGCATCTTCATTTCTATAAAATGTTGCTTTCAGAACATCTCCTAACACCTCGTATAGTTTCAGAGACTGTCTCTAACAGCACCACAAACTCACTTAATAAATCAAAAACATAAAACTGCCACAATTATGATCAATGTGACCAAAAATGTGTAGAAAAGCAGTGGTATCTATCTCCCATATATGAACTAGTTGAATCTTAGCTTTTCCCTAAGCACTGCAGGTGAGTGTTCGGAGTTCCCCAGGAGATGGAGCTTCAGGGGACATGTTGCTTCTGTCAAATAGGAGTAGGAGCAAGATGTGAAGCAGTGCCCACATCTCTCCCCTAGAGTCTGGTCTCTGGCCTTGTCTTTTGGTGATTCTGCACTGAAAGAACTATCATCTTTATGCCTCCCAGCAAAAGGATAATTCTTCCTTCCTACACATATTCTCATGAATAACTGAGCCTTCAAACTTATGAAATGATAACACTTGCGTTAACATATCTGCTATTCACAGAGATATTCATCCTTTCCCTCTCTTAAACACCATGCATGCGAGCTGCAGGATGAGAGCATCCTTCTTGTGTTCCAAGGACTGTGCTAGGCCCTGTGGTGTATGGAATCGGGAGCCCCTGCTCTCTGGGAGCTCTCAGCCTGTGACATAATGCCTGCAAAACCATTGGAGCACAAGGGAAGAACACTTGCCCCAATTTGTGGGGAGGTGGTGGTGGTGTGAGAGAAGTCTTCTTGTAAGACAGGACATGGAGACCTGACTGATGAATAGAGTTCGACAAGGGAGGAGAAGAGGAAGAGTACTCAGGTCAAGGGAATAAGACATCCTAAGGCCCCGAATGTAAGGGAGGGTGGCTTCTTCAGAAGAGTTTAATGTACCTCAATATTGCAGTTGCATGAGGATTGGAGAAGACACGTGTATTAGTGCAGAACATGGAGGCAGCTGGCATTAGTCAGGAAGTGTTGACCTTTATACTCACCCTGTGAGGGCTATTAGCCCTATTTCGAGATGAGGTAAAGAAGGAAAATCCATATTTGTTTCCTTTCAAAGTGTGTATATATACATATACATATATATGTATATGTATATATACACACACACACACACAAAGTATATATATATATATTTATATATATATTCAAAGTATATATATTTACATATATATACAAAGTATATATATATTTATATATATATATTCAAAGTATATATATATATTTAAATAATAATATGATTTTGAGTTTAATAAACATTCAGAAAATTTTTTCTGGGTGTCTCTTGAATTTTTACATAAGATATTTTTAAAAAAGCAGAAAAATTCATTTTGCACTAGTCAGTCTGGGTTTATTACTTCGCCTCCAGAGCATTTTATGGGTATAGATTCTTGTTATGCATACGTTGCCAAATACAAGCATTCAGCTTTATTAGTACCAAGAGCTCAATATTACCTTTTTATGATTACAGATGCAAACAAATGAATAAAATGAGAATGCCATTGGGTTATTCTCTCTAGACCAAAATATAGTTATGGTGACTTAATGACAAAGAGTATTTGAAGATAAATATTAAAGCCAAAACACATTAATTTTGCACTTTATGCAAATGTAATTGAAGCATATGTTGTGTTCTATGTAACTTCTGTGGAGAAAAAACTATAAGGAAATCAAAGCAATTAGTGTCACAATATTTGTTACTTTGTTACATATTTGTTACTTGTTTGGAGGAGGTTGAAGATTATAATCTGGAAGAGGCACAAGATGGTATCTGGGGGGCAGACAACTTTCCCTTCCTTGGTCTGTATATTGATTATATGGCTGTGCACTTTATAACTAGTTTATAATTCTGTATATTTGCGGTTTTGGTAACTACATATGGAGGTTTTCATTTGTATGTTAGACATCAAAATTAAAAAATGCAATAAACTGGGGTGCCTTGGTGGCTAAATCAGTTAAGCATCCAACTCTTGATTTCGGCCAACGTCATGATCTCACAGTTCATGAGTTTGAGCCCCATGTCTGGCTCTGTGCTGACGGTGCAGAGCCTGCTTGGGATTCTCTCTCCATTTCTCTCTGCCCCTACCCTGCCCATGCTCCCTCTCCCTCTCTTGTGCTCTCTCTCTCTTTCAAAATAATGAAATAAATTTTTAAAAATGTAATAAATCTATAAATGTAAAAAAATAACTTTTAACAAAAAAATAAACATTACTTTATTACATTTACCTATAAATAATTCTAACAAAGACCCTCACATTTTCTACTTTATAAAAAACAGTAAGAAATTCATGAAATGATTCTTAAATATACTCTCTCTGCTTAATTTTGGCATTATATGGGTTTATAAATATATTTTGTTTAAACAGGATGCATTATGTCCTGAGTGCATTTAAATCATAAATAGGCAGATGTTAGTAACAGAAAATTAAACAGTACTACTAGGGTTATTAATGTTTCATCTACATACAATAGAATTGAGGTGGACATAGATTACATTAAAATGTATCCTCCAAGAATATTGGTTGAATAAATTAGTTGGCCAAGACTATTCGAAGCATTCATGGAAATAGTAGTGTCGGGAAATAATTATACAGAAGTTATTTTCTAGCTCTGTAGTTTATATATTTCATCTTATTGAGATTTCTTTAAAGGATTTTTGTGCTTTCAGTGATCTGATGTAGGTTTACGGGAAATACTAAACTTCAAAGAAACAAATGAGACACGGAAGATATAAAAAGTAAGTCATTATAAGAGAGAAACTCATAGTAAAATATATTCAAGAAGTTAGTTTCAGCTGACAGATTATTTTCATAACGGCAGATAAAAAGAGTTAAGTTTATATGTCATAAACATGTTCAGAATAAGTTTATTAATTTTTCTTGCTCTCCAACCTGTTCTATTTGGTGAGATTGAACTCCAGCTATATATACAATTTTAATAATAACAAGGTAAGCTAAGAAAAGTATACGTCAATTACCTGATACATTTTAATGAAATAGAAAGAAATGGAAGTATATAGACATGTACATAGAGGTAAACACAATCCTAACACAAAACCTTTCTTAAAAATATTTATTTACATATTTATTTATTTACAGTAAGTGTGTTCCTTAATGCCCTTATCCTGTTTGACCCATCAACTCATCCATGGTTACCAGAGGAGAGGTGGGTGGGAGATGGATCTAAGCCAAATCTTATCAAAGATATCAGAAACAGTAAAAGAATATTTATAATATAGAAAGAAGAATCCCAAGATTTCTAGAAAATATATATAAAACCAAACAGAACAAAATTTGGAGATCCAGAAGTCCTATTTAGCAGCGAGAAATTTATCCATGAAAACTGAAATTGCTTTGGAAGAAGTAAAATGTGAGTATAGATATTATCTTTTCAATAGTACGTATATGGGCAAAGTCATCTTTTTTATACTTTAATGTAACAAACATTGAAGTAAGGTACAGTAAGTTCATATGGTTTACCTTTGCCATTCAAAATAATTGTCTTCTATATCAAAGAATCACTAATCTGACAAGATGGTTTAGGAATTAATAATGTATATGAAATAAGTCAACTGGTTCTTCTGTGGGTATTTTAATGATTATGGGTACACAGCCTGAAAATATCTATCTCTTAATAGAATCGATTTAAAACCATTGGGCTTAACACAGGAGTCTCCTTCAATTTATCCAAATGTTGATCTCCTAAGTGTCTCTCAAAATTCATACAAACATCACCTCACTGGTTCTGAAGTGAATATGGCCATGCATTTTGGTATCATATTTATCTAATTGTGAAGTTTATCTCTAAGTTTAATTCCATCTATAAATAGATATTAATGAATATTATCTACTTTATGAGTTTTTCTGATGATAAAATACAAAGATAATATAAAACAAATATGTCCATATAATAGACTCTAAAATATAAATTCTCCTCTTTCCCAAGTGAAGCTTTCCCTGTCCCAGCTGACCTGGTTTGGTCCACTCCCTTAATTGCTATATTTCTTAACACCTGAACACACTGTTATTGGAAAGCACTGAAATTATCCACACCAATTTTACCCAATATTCCGTAAGTTCTTTAGGAGCTACATGTATTCTCCTTGTATACCAGTGTTGGGTAGGTTGTACAAACTTAATTATCTTTTGGAGGATTGAATCACTTAAATTGCCCAGTCATTGCTGCAAAGTCAATAGCCATGGGTGATTCAATAAGGTACTTAGTACTTTAAGTTACTGGAAAAACAATTTTTTTTTATGAAGACTGACCGAAGTCCCATGCATTTTAGGATAAATGATACTGAGACCGTTCTAGGATGATTGCTTGATTGATTGATGGCATAATTTTTTTTTTTTTAATTGCAGTGGGGGATAAATCTAAAAGAGATTGCTCAATACAGCACTTACTTGCTCTTGATGTTGACTAAGTGGTCTAGAGTGGACCAATCTTTCTGGCAGTTTGCGATCCAGACCATGTCCATTTTCCAAACGAGACTCCCTGGGTTTGTCAAACCAATCTGTTTCTTCACGACGCAGATGATAGGCTTTGGAGACCAAGGAAATATCAAACATTGCAACCACAACTAATACAGATGATAGAGGACAGAAGATGCTCTGAAGTACCAACATGCTCCAGGCTTGTTAGCCATTCATGCATTTCAAATACAACTCCCAGTAGGATGAGAAAAATCATTTCCAACACTATGATAAAAATTTTGTACCATGGAGTAACTTAGAAAAAAAAATAATGTACACACCTGTTCAAACTCTCAGAGGAAAATAAAATTTTAAATAAGGAGAAGAAATTTTGATAGTGACTGAATCAATGAACAAGTGAGTATGCCTCAGAAGTGATTTTATTCAACCTCAACCTTTTAGTTTCTACTTTCTCACCTCTCCCCCACTACCTCCACCTATCGCTAACATCTAAGGAAAATGTCTTCCTTCAATACAGAAGATTCTGTCACTTTCCCACTATTGTATCAACCACTACTATGTGGCTTCTGGCTTTGAAAACCAAGTGAATGCTTTTGAAAACATGACATTTCTATGACATTCAATAAATAAATGAAACATTTATTTCTAAGAGGATCCCAGACACTACTGTTAGGAACATGTGTGCCATACTCACCTGGTAGCCTACTATTAAAATATATTTACAATTTTTTACTAAAATTAAATAATTATTTTCCATGCAGTCACAGATTTAGGAATTCGACTGAAGAGCTGATTGACTGCTTTCTATATTTATAATGTGGCAAAACTTGACATCTTACAATACTTTTTGAAATGCAACCACATTTAAGTACATAATTATTTTAAATTTTTCAGCCCATTCAGTTCTTGGTAATTCCACGGTCTTTTAAAGCTATTATTTGGTGCCCCCAAGTCCCATTTTACCTAATACATAGAATCTGACTTCATTTAAAGTTTTATTCTTTGCAAAAAGATCCCTAATTTGTAAAAGGGTATCTGGAAATACACTGTTGTTTCCTAAACGGCAGATGGAGCAGTCTTTCTCAAGTTCTCGTGCTGAAAGATTCGTTGATGGTGCTATAAACTTAGGCTTTCTATAAATTCTAGCATCTACAATGCTGTACTTTTGAGTTCTCCCAACTCCTCATAGTTTCCTTTTTCTGTCTACATCCTTGATTGTCCTCTCTTCAAAAACTTCTCAACACTTTTTTTCCCCCAATTTCCATTACATCTTTGCTGGTAGGATTGGCAACCCAATAGCATATATACCACTACTCACCTCCAGACCTCCTGTGATCGGGGTCCCGTGGTCACCTCCTGTGATTAACCATAGCATTTACCCTCAATAAGTATGATGACTGATGATGTGTCATAATTTAGTCAGTCTTCAATTTGAGGAAATCCAATGTTACATACCTGGTATGTGGCTGTATATGTGCTTGTCTGATCTCTAATAGGAGGTTCTAAGCTGCTTGAGGATGCTTTTTCTTTTTTCCCCTCTCTCAACACTAAAACAATGCCTTCTAAATGCCATAAAATACAACACGTGTTTGGGAGATGAATTAAATAGAAATATTAATCATCAACTAAAGAAAGAAGTTAAATGTCCTAATTATGATACAAACATTAAAAAATAAATATTAATTTGGCCCTTGAACTTCATTAACAGTTATACAACCTTTACTCACAAACTCCTTGATAATATTATGGTTTTTAATAGTTTTAATTTTACACTAAAAAACTAAACTTATGAAAAAAATATTTGTTATAAGAGTCATTTGATAAGCAAATACCAAACAAAATTATAAGTTAATCATTGGTCTCTATACACTAGATTATCCCCAACCACAGTAATAGTTATCTTATCTTACTTCTTACATATTCCTATATATTTCTCATGAAAAAAATCTAGCTGATTTTAATAAATGAGTATCTTAGATGATGTAGTATACGATTTCACTTGAATATATAACTTCATTAATTGTATTTGAGACACAATCCTTTAAATCATGTTTCCTTGACTATGTCTATGCCAATAAAGCAGAATCTCAACCTGATTCAAATTTTGTCAATTTATTTCTGATTACCTACTTTGGTTGTCTACTGTTCCTTACACTGACTCAATATGTAACTAAGTTGGGATATCTGTCATACTTTGCATAACAATTTATAGATCAATCAAGTGCAACCAGAGAAATGAACCTACTTTTAAACTGTATTTTTTCTTCATAATTTATAGCTAATTGGACATAAATGCTAGTTGTTTCCAACTCCAATCGTCTGATCTTCCATGGTAGATCTGCACTTTAAAAATTAAATTTTATAAAAAGTAATTTCCAAATTAGTTTAAATAATTTGCTACAGATTAATATCTCCTTGTTTTCAACTGATGATATTTTCTTGCAATCTTAAATGTAAACTAAAAGTAAGCTATTTGGGGGTCTAGCATTATTCACAGTCAACCGTTATATGAATAGTTCAATTATATTCAGTATCAAACATAGGTTAAAAAAAACATTTTTAAAAGACACCATATTAATGCTTTATTATTTATTTTTGGCTTGGAGTATACTTTGAAAGAATGTTTTCATGAAAATATCTGTGTTGTAGAGATAAATATACTTGACTGCTTTGAGCTTAGCTTCCCTCCAAATCTGCTCCAAAGCAAAGGTAATTGTGCCCTGCACATAATCAACCACGCATGCACGTCAAACTGTGGACTTCAAGCTAATGGCCTTACATATTAAGCAACGCAAATGATGCTTATCTAGATTTTATCTCAAGTGAGCTACTTCAAAATTAACCAAAGTCATATAAAACACATTTGGAAAAATATTCTTAGAGTCTATAACCTAGAGTTTAATTGAATTCAAGGAAAGCACACAACAATTTGAAATCAATTAAATTTGCTTTTGTCTACTCAATACTAAACAGCCTGTTAGAATGAATGTTAACACTTCTCAAAGAGATCTTCACATCATTGAATTACAGATATAGCATATGTTTGGTAAAAAATTATTTAAAAATCCCTGATATTCCATTAGTTCACAAATGAGTTATGTAATTAGGAAAAATATTCTCTCATTTTTCCCTTACCCAAGGAATCCAAGATTTCAAAAGAAAAGCTGGTCATCACTTTACCAGAAGAAGAGTTAATATGTTCATGTGATTTAAAAAGCAAAGAAAATAACTAACATTTTAAAACATACAATTTTCAAAGATAATCACTATAATTCACACACATAATGTTACATATGTAATTCAATTTGTTATAGTTGTCCTTTATCTAATTCTGTATAAGCATGTTCTTTATGACTAAATTTCTTGTCTTATTTTTAAATACATTTTAGTTTAGTTGTGTAATTTCATTGACATTTAAGTTTAATTATTTCTTTGATATCATCTTTATACATTTCATAATTTTGTATGCAGCATGTCTCATCATCTACTTTATGAAAATAATGTTTTTCATATAGCCCTTGATGACTATGAGTATATATCATCCAAACATATAAATGTGAAATAAAACATTTGGTTATTTTTATAGGGTATGTAAACAAACACATTTTGGAATATCTAGATACACCTACATGTCTGGCACTATGTTGACAAAACTCCATGATGAATAAATGAACTTGTCAAATCCTGTCAAATATATGCTCAATGTACACACGCAGCCTTACGTGTTTAGTTATGCCGTAAACCTGTTGGAGTTTTTGTTTTATCTTGTTATTTTACCAATATGTTTATTGAAGAATCTTCATATTCTTCTGCACAATTGTTTTATATGCATATAATGTGTGTAAAATGCGGACTGTCAGAAAAGTAGCGAAAGAAACTGTTTCCACATAATATCATAACCTTGTTTAACTAGAGAGAGTCAAACAATTGACTAAGCAAAAAATATACAAAGAGTGTGCTTTATTTAATTGAATAATTATCAATAAAAATGGTCAATCCAATAGCCTGTAGAAAATAAAATAAGTCAGAAAGTAACTAGTCTGTTGGAATTTCACTAAGAGGAGTCTGTCCACTTTCAGATTCAGTCATTTAATCTTTTTAAATCTAGATTTGAATTTCTAAAATCATATCAGTGTCTAGATAACAGAAGTAGAAAGAAAATTCTTTTCATGAACACTTATTTTCCTGTGAGTCTTTGCTGAAAATGTCAGGTTTAAAAGATGAGATGTTCATGTTAGCTGAGTGCTCTACAGTCTTCAAAGGCATGAAATAATAATGCTTTTATTTGATGAGAAATGTCTTATTTTCAGGACTCAAATCATACCTACGTTCAAATGTAAACCATAGAGGAGGGAGAAAAAAGAACCAAAAGTCATGAGTCCTCTTGGCATGGAAAGGACACTTTGTATTCCTGTAAGTCTCCTCTCTTGTCACAAAATTAGTGTACGAATATTTTATTCTAAATCTAAATAATGTTTCCTGCATACTGCTATGATTATTTATTCTTAATATCATATTTAGTGCTAAGTTTTCTAGTTATGTAATGCAAAATGCACAAACTTGTCAATTATGATATTCATAGTGAGAGAAATAAAATATGAATCTTTTATTTAAGGAGAATTATAAAATTTACATTATGTTAATATCAGGTCCTTAGCCAAAGAGTCTCAAAGGAGAACATTCTCTGAATTAATAAACAATGATATCACAAAAATAACATAAGTACTTTCCTATTACAAAGTCTAGCAGAATAGTACTTAATAGCTCTAAATCTTAATACTTTCACAAACTGAAAGAAACTGACCAGTATATTTAGAAATGCATTTTTTAAAAAATAAAAGAAACATACAATGAAAAACTTTCCAGCTATGGAATTAAGGGATGACCATATTTTATTGACACAATTACTTAATAATGGTTTTGGAAAAGTGGACGCCAAACAAATCAAGCAAACAATCAAGAAACGACAGTAAAATAATAAACTAAAAGGAAATAAAGAAAAGCATGCTAGGAAATCTATACACAAGATCAAATTTCCATTTACAAGAAATAAAATTGAAGTAAACATGCAAAAGACGCACTAAAAAAGGTAGAATACATCCTTGGAGAAGGAAAATTAAACATGCAGAAAAATAAGAGTTTGAGTTTTGAGAGTAACAAGGTAGGTTGAGGCCCAATTTACCTTCACTGTCTGACATGGCATGTTGGAAGTCATCCATGATGAACGCTATGTCACGGTCATAGCCTCTAGTTCGTGATTCTTCTCTCATGTGTTGCTGAACTTCGGGCAATGAATGACTTGATCCAAACTGATCCCTAGTGTCTGCAGATATTGGTGGCAGGGGCCCAGCTGCAGCCCTGGCCATTCCCATTGGCTGGCCAACAGGACTGAGTGGACTTTCCTCTTCAGAATTCTGGGCCACAATTGGTATCCTTCCTCTACTCTGGCTAATTGGTAAACTGGTAGGCTTAGTTCGGCCAGAAGGTGAAGCATGACTAAAGGAAACATCTAGAGCTTCAGCCTCTTGAGCTTTCAGTCTTAGGGAGGAGCTGGAAGAATCTCTTTTAATTGATAAATCAAGCCCATAGACAGACGAAGGTCTGGAAGAAGGTCTGGACCTGCTGCCACTACTGTATGGCTTATCTGCTTCATCCTGCAAAGCTGAACGTAGGGTATTTCCCAATGTGCCCAGTCCTGTTCCCAGGGATGAGCCCATAAACTTCTGTTGGTCTGTAATATTTTTTCTGAGTCCAAAAGTGATATCATCTTGAAGAAGCCTTGCTCTGGAAGAAATGCCGCCAATAGATGAGGTGCTAGAAGTCATATAGCTTGTATAGTCAGGTTCAAGGTCTCTACTTTCTTGAATGGGAGAAAATTTTGACATTTTAGGATCAATTAGTGATTTCTTATGCTTTGACTGCTTTTGATAAAGTATGGCTGCTGGTAGTTGTTTTGCTGCTTGTTTTTCAAGTGTGAGTCTACTGATGCTATACTTTTCAGATTTTGGAAAATGTCTATAGCCAGTATCAGCATGGTAGTAATGGGAAAGACCAGCAAGGTGATCTAAGCTCTCTGCTCCTCTACGGAATTCTTGTTTAATCTGATGTTTCAGAAGCTTTAACTCATAAGGATCCTCCATGGGATCTTCCTCTGCTTTCACATAACTATGCAATCTGGAGGAAGTCTGTAATGGTGCCAGGAAATCTGTCACTTCTTGAGACCTACGTGTTTCAGTGGATCGAAGGAGACGGTCTGTTTTTGACAGATCCTTTTCATGAAGGCTAAATGCAGTGCTTAATGCTGCTGTTCCTTTGGTAATTTCTCCAATGTCATCAATTAGGACATAATTTCGTGGAGTATGATGGTCAATATCTGCATAGAAAGAATCTGCAGATATGCTTGATATTGGACTGCTTGCCATACTACTTCTTTCCTCCAATCCTATTCTCAAGTCTAAGCTATTGTACTTACTCCCAAGGTGGGAAACAGCATACGTATTATCAGTAGAAACAGGTGCTATCATCAGGGGTTGGTTGCGAATTACCTCATAGTTTGAAGTTATCTTGGGCTCCAAATATAATGTAGTTTGCCTTGGCTTCTGTTGTATCACCATCATTTGTGATGGTAACTGGTAAGAAGGTTGTGGGGTTGGTGTAGGTTGAGCTTGAGGTGTGAAGGACATTGTTGCCACAGCTTGAAATGTTGGTTGAGTCTGATAAGGTGAAACTTGCTGATGGTACAAAGTCTGTTGCTGAAAATGGGACTGTTGGGTATATGGGGTGGGTGCTTGGGTAGGAAGAGCAGGAGAAGAATACTGGTATTGTGTATAAGGACTCGTAGGAGGAACCAGTTGAGATTCTGTTTGGGTTTGCGGTGGTATAAACTGACTAAATTCAGTTTGGGGAGCAGTTCTTGGTCGCTCTATGCCATGCTGACTTTCTATTCTGGTGGGTCGGGTGCTGCTCACCTCACTGTCAGACATATAATCCCGATCCTCAGCTACTCCCTGGAGGTAGGCACGCTCTCTCTTTTCCCTCTCCTTTAATAATGCCTCTTTCCTCCTGTTAATTCCCATTTCCAGGTACCGTAACTTGGCATCGATCTCCTTTTCTTCCTCATCAAGTTCTGCTTGTTTCTTTCTAAGCTTTGCAGATTCCCTCTCTACAAGATCAAGCTCTCTGTCTATATCCTGGAGAATCTTGGCCCGTGCCATTGTGTTGGTTCTGCAGATCCTTCTCCTGGAAACTGTGCCCATTGTGCTGTATGTTGACTGAGTGCCTGTGGAGGTCTCCTCGGGAGGTGGGTTTGGCAGAGTTCTCTTAACTTTTTTCTGGGAGCCAGAAGGTGTCATGGTTTGAGAACCTTTTGTCTATAATTAAACAAAAATAGAACTTTATTATAAAGGGAAAAATATTTTAACAACTTTATAATTTACATTTCAGATAAAAATGATTTTGTGTATGTTTTAGCTATGACAGCATAAGACAAAAATTTTATACATTATTTCAAGTATTAGTCACCAATACATTTAAATGAAAAACAGTTTTTCCTTTCTTGGTAAAGTGGTTAATTATGATTATAACTTCTGTGACATTAGCAGTGAGTTTTGAAATCAAGCATGGAACTCATTTCTAGGCAGACTTAGATTTTAGTTAGACTCTTGAGAGAATTCTAGAAACCCATTTTTCATCCTATTAGTATACATAAAACTATTTGTTAAATGTATTCCCAGAGTATATGTGTTAGCTGTCTAAAATTTAAATTGCATTTGTTGAAGATGCACATTTACCACTGTTAAGTTCAATTATTTCTATCTTCTCATTACTACTTTACCCGCCAAGAGTGGCTGTCCTTCCTATTCCAATCATGAAATGTTTTGAAAGGAAATCTTCAAATCTCCAATGTCCTTTTTTTCCCAAAAAGAGTAATCTGAACTAATTTTCTATTTAATATTTCAATATTTTCATGACCATCTGTGTCTTATATTTTCTTAAAATTTTATTATTCTTAAGTAATTTTAGCTTCTTTTTTTTTTAATGTTTATTCATCTTTGAGAGACAGAGAGAGACAGAGCATGAGCAAGGAAGGGGCAGAGAGAGGGAGACATAGAATCCAAAGCAGGCTCCAGGCTCTGAGCTGCCAGCACAGAGCCTGACGCGGGGCTTGAACTCACAAACTGTGAGATCATGACCTGAGCTGAAGTTGGACGCTCAACCAAGTGAGCCACCCAGCCGCCCCAGTAATTTTAGCTTCTTAATGTTTTTGCAACTTATACATGAAGCAAAGGAACTGACTGCTATAAAAAAAACTACCGTAGTTTTTTTTTAACCAGATAAGGTGTATTGTTGATGAACTGTTAGATATATTTGATTTCATTTGGTTTGTCGTATACTTGCATTATACAAAATCACTGGCCTTGAGAATCAATTTTAAAATATCAAAAGATGTGACACATCATATCCAATAAACTTATGGAAACAAACATGATTTCCTAACACAGTGAAGAAGACAGAGACCTAGACAAAATGCCAAGACAGAGGGAACTCATCCCAAAAGAAAAAAAACAAAAAAAAACAAAAAAAAAAACAAAAAAAACAAGAAAAGGTCATGACTAGGGATCTAATAAAAACAGATATAAATAATATGCTTGATCCAGAATTTAAAGCAACAACCATAAGGATACTAGCTGGGCTTGAGAAAAGAATAGAAGACACCAGGGAGTCCCTTGCTGCAGAGGTAAAAGACCTAAAGGCTAGGTCAATATGAAAAGTAAAATAGCCAAGATTTGAAACCAAATGGTATAACAACCAGGATGAAAGAAATAGAGGAATGAATAAGTGATATAAGAGTCAAAATTATGGAAAATAATGAATCTGAAAAGAGGGAAAGAATAACAGTAGATCACGAATATAGACTTAGAGAACTCAGTGACTCCATAAAGCATAATAACTCTTGTATCATAGGAGCCTCAGAAGAAGAAGAGAGGGAAAAACAGGGTAGAAGGTTTATTTAAGGAAATTACAGATGAAAACTTGCATAATCTGGGGAAGGAACCAGACATTCGAATCCAGGAGGCACAGAGAGTTCCCATCAAAATCAACAAAAGCAGGACAACACCAAGACATACAGTAGTTGAATTTGCCAAATATAGAGATAAAGAAAAATCCTAAAAGCAGCAAGATAAAAGAAGCCCTTAACTTATAAGAGAAGACAAATAAGATTAACAGGAGATCTTTCCACAGAAACTTGGCAAACCAGAAGGCAGTGGCATGATATATTCAATGTGCTGAATTGGAAAAATGTGCAGCCAAGAATACTCTATGTGGTAAGGCTGTCATACAGAATAGGAGGACAGATAAAGAGTTTTCCAGACAAACAAAAACTAAAGGAGTTTGTGATCATTAAACCAACCCTGCCAGAAATATTAAAGGGGACTCTGAGCAGGAAGGAAAGACCAAAAGTGACAAAGGCTAGAAAGGAAGAGAGTAAAATCTCCAGAAACAATACAAAACAAGTAATAAAATGGCACTAAATATTACATATCTATCAATAATCACTCTGAATGTAAAATGACTACATGCTCCAATCAAAAGACCAAGGTGTCAGAATGGATTAAAAACAACAAACAAATAAATAAACAAACAACAACCATCTGTAGGCTGCCTACAAGAGACTCATTTTAGATCTAAAGACATCTGCAACTGAAAGTGAGGGGATGGAGAGCCATTTATCATGCTAATGAATATCAAAAGAATCCCAGAGTAGCCATACTTCTATCAGACAAACTAGATTTTAAACCAAAGACTATAATAAGAGATGAAGAAGGGCACTATATCTATACAACAAGAGGATCTAACAACTGTAAATATTCACCTCCCAACCTGGAGCACCAAAATATATAAAACAATTAATAACAAACAAAAAGGAACTCATTAATAATAATACAACAATAGTAGGGGATTTAGCACTCTGCTTAAACCAATGCACAGATCATCCAAGCAGAAAAATCAACCAGGGAAGAAAAAAAAAAAAAAGAAAAATCAATAAGGAAACAATGGCTTTCAATGACACACAGGATCAGATGGACTTAAGGGGCATATTCAGAATACTCAATCCTAAAGCAGCAGAATACACATTCTTTTTTTTTTTTTTTTTCTTGAGAGAGAGAGAGAGAAAGAGCATTAGCAGGGGAGGAGCAGAGCGAGAGAGGGACACACAATCTGAAGCAGGCTCCAGGCTCTGAGCTGTCGGCACAGAGCCCAATGTGGGGCTCCAACTCACAAGCTGTGAAATCATGACCTGAGCCGAAGTCAGACACTTAACCGACTGAGCCATCCATGGGCCCCAGAATACAAATTCTTTTCAAGTACACATGGGACATTCTTCAGAATAGATTACATACTAGGTCACAAATCAGGCCTCAACAAGTACAAAAAGAATAAGATCATACAATGCATCAACCACAACGCTATGAAACTTGAAGTCAACCACAAGAAAAAAATTTGGAAAGACCACAAATAAATGTAGGTTAAGGAATATGCTACTAAAAAATGAATGGGTCAACCAGAAAGTTAAAAGAAGAAATTAAAAAAAAATAATTTAAAAAAATACGTGGAGGGGTGCCTTGCAGTCCGTGAGTTCGAGCCCCGTGTCAAGCTCTGTGCTGACAGCTCAAAGCCTGGAGCCTGCTTCAGATTTTGTGTCTCCCTCTGTCTCTGACCCTGCCACACTCACACTCTGTCTCTCTCTCAAAAATAAATAAACATTAAAACAAATTATAAAGAAAAAAGAAGCAAAGAAAAATATCAAATACCGAACTTAACTTTACACCTACAGGAGCTAGAAAAAGAACAACAAATGAGGCCTAAATAAAGCCAGAAGAAGAAGGGAAGTAATAAAGATTACAGCAGAAATGAATGAAAAACAAAGAAACAAAAAAATTCCATAGAACAGATCAATCAAACCAGGAGCTGGTTCTTTGAAAGAATTAATAACATTGATAAACCCTTAGTCAAACTTATTCAAAATGGAAAGAGAAAGGACTAAATAAAATCATAAATGAGAGTGGTAAGATTATAATCAACACCACAGAAATACAATTTTAAAAGAATATTATGAAAAGTTACATGCCAACAAATTGGGCAATCTAGAAGAAATGGATAAGATCCTAGAAACGTATAAACTACCAATGGAAACGGAAAGAAATAGATAATTTGAACAGATCCATAACCAGTAAAGAAATTGAATCAGTAATCAAAAATCACCAAATAAACAAAATTCTGGGGCCAGATGGCTTCCCAGGGTAATTCTACCAAACATTTAAATAAGAACTAGTACTTATTCTTCTCAAACTATTCCAAAAAGTAGAAATGGAAGGAACACTTCCAAACTCATTCTATGAGGCCATCATTACCTTCATTCTGAAACCAAAGTATGCATTAAAAAAGAGAATCAGCCAATATCGCTGATAAACATAGATGCAAAAATTCTCAATGAAATACTAGCAAACTGAATCCAATATTACACTAAAAGAATCATTCACCATGATCAAGTGGAACTTATTCCTGGGATGCAAGGGTGGTTCAATATTCACAAATTAATCAATAAGATACATTACATTAATAAAAAGAAGGATAAGAACCATATGATCCTCTCAATAGATTCAGAAAAAGCATATGACAAAATACAGCATCCTTTCTTGATAAAAAACCTCAATAAAGTAGGGATAAAGGGAACATACCTCAACATCTTAAAGGCCATATATAAAAGACCCACAGCTAATATCATCCTCGATGGGCAAAAATTGAGAACTTTCTCTCTGTGATCAGGAACAAGACAAGGATGTTCACTTTCATCATTGTTATTTTTTTTTTTTATTCTTTTTTATTTTTTTTTTTAATTTTTTTTTTCAACGTTTTTTAATTTATTTTTAGGACAGAGAGAGACAGAGCATGAACGGGGGAGGGACAGAGAGAGAGGGAGACACAGAATCGGAAGCAGGCTCCAGGCTCCGAGCCATCAGCCCAGAGCCTGACGCGGGGCTCGAACTCACGGACCGCGAGATCGTGACCTGGCTGAAGTCGGACGCTTAACCGACTGGCCACCCAGGCGCCCCTCATCATTGTTATTTAACACAGTACTGGGATTCCTAGCCTGAGCAATCAATAACAAAAAGAAACAAAAGGGCATCCAAAATGGCAAGGAAGAAGTTAAACTTTCACTATTCACAGAAGACATAATACTCTATGTAGAAAACCCGAAAGCACCAAAAACCCAAAAGCACCAAATGCCTGCTAAAGCTGATACACAAATTCAGTAAAGTTGCAGGATACAAAATCAATGCACAGAAATCTGCTGCATTTCTATATACCAATAATGAAGCAGCAGAAAGAGAGATCAAGGAATCGATCCCATTTATAACTGCACCAAAAACCGTAAGATACCTAGGAATAAACCTAACCAAAGAGGTAAAAGATAGGCCCTCTGAAAACTATAGAATACTTATGAAAGAAATTGAGGCACAAAGAAATAGAAAAACATTCCATGCTTATGGATTGGGAAAACAAATATTGTTAAAATGTCTATACTACCCCAGGTGAATGTACATATTTACATATTTAATGCAATCCCTATCAAAATACCATCTGTATTTTTCAGAAAGCTAGAACAAACAACTCTAAAATTTGTATGGAAACACAAAAGACCTCTTGAATAGCCAAAACCATCTTGAAAAAAGAAAAGCAAACCTGAAAGGCATTACAATTCCAGACTTCAAGTTATATTGCAAACTATAGTGATCAAGATGGTATGGTACTGGCACAAAAACAGACACAGAGATCAATGGAACAGAACAGAAATTCCAGAAATGAAGCCATAACTATTTGGTTAACTCATCTTCAACAAAGCACGAAAGAATAGTCAATGGAAAAAAAGACAGTGTCTTCAATAAATAATGTTGGCAAAACTGGACAGCCACATGGAAAAGAATGAAACTAGACTACTTTCTTGCACCATACACAAAAATAAGTACAAAATGGATGAAAGACTTAAAGGTGAGACAGGAAATCATCAAAATCCTAGAGGAGAACACAGACAGCAACATCTTTGCATCCACCGTAGCAAGTTCTTACTAGGTATGTCTCCAGGGGCAAGAGAAACAAAAGCAAAAATGAACTACTGTGACTTCATCAAGATAAAAACCTTCTGCATAGCGAAGAAAACAATCAACAAAAGTAAAAGGCAACCAGTGGAATGGGAGAAGATATTTGCAAATAACACATGTGATAAAGGTTTAGTATCCAAAATCCATAAAAAATTATAAAACTCAACACCCAAAAACCAAATAATCAAATAAAGGAATGGGCAGAAGTCATACACAGACATTTTTCCAAAGAAGACATCCAGATGGCTAAAATACACACGGAGAGTTGCTCAACATCACTCATCATAAGGGAAATACAAATCAAAACCACAATGAGATACCACCTCACCGTCAGAATGGCTAACACGAACAACTCAGGAAACAACAGATGTTGATGAGGATGCAAAAAAGGGGAACCCTCTTACATTGTTGGTGGGAATGCAAACTGGTGCAGCCACTCTGGAGAACAGTATGGAGGTTCTTCAAAAACTAAAAATAGAACTACCCTACAATCCAGCAATTGTACTTTTACCCCATGGATACAAAATTACTGATTTGAAGGCACACATGCATCCTGATGTATATAGCAGCATTGTCAACAGTAGTCAAAGTATGTAAAGAGCCCAATGTCCAGCAAATGATGAATGGATGATGAAGTTGCAATACACACACACACACACACACACACACACACACATACATATATACACGTACATACATATATACACACACACAAATGCAGTATTACTCAGCCATGTAAAAAGAATGAAATCTTGCCATTTGCAACGACATGGATGGATGAAGTTAGAGTGTATTATGTTAAGCAAATAAGTCAAAGAGAGACAAATACCATATGGTTTCACTCATATGTAAAATTTAAGAAACTAAACAGATGGACACGTGGTGGAGGGGGAAGCAAGAAACAAACCATGAAACAGAATCTTAAGTATAGAGAACAAGCTGAAGGTTTCTGGATGGGAGGTTAGTGGGGGATAGGCTGAAAGGGTGATGGATATTAAGGAGGCTACTTGCTGTGATACGCAATGGGCATTATATGTTAGTGATGATTCACTCAATTTTACTCTTGAAACTAATATAACACTGTATGTTAACCAAATGGAATTTAATAAAAACTTGAAACAAACAAAAAACAAACTGATGTAAACAAAGTTACCCAAACATTTAATAGCATATTCACAACTATATCTCAAGTCTTCTGGTTTCTAGCTGCATATTCTTTATAAACTGCCTTTTTTTTCATTTTCTTACTAATAATCCAAAGACCTTAATTCTCTCCTTATCCCAGTTATCAAATACTGAGAGCAGAAAAATAATAGGAAGTATATGAGAATTATATATCTAAATGATTAGAGCAATGAAAGATCCTATGCTTTCATTGTCCTTTTATCACTTCCAAATTCATTTCCTTGGTGTTTTTATCTGCTTTGTGTTATAATTGTTCTGCTCCCTTTATTTAAATTAATAGATGCCTACAACATGGAACAGATATTTTACATTTATTTGTCTCATTTCCTCTTCATAACAACCCTATGACTTAATTGTTAGTATTAAACAAATGAAAATAATTGAAAGTGAGAGAGAATAAATTATGTGCCAAATAGTTGCTTTTGGGGCTCCAATTCCCCATATTCTCTGAGATTCCTCTGTGATGAGGAACAAGCTACAATTTTAGAATCATTCCACCATATTTCGCCAACTCACAACATTTCTTCATTGAGAATATACATCCAAATATTTTAACTTTCAGAAACATGGGGTGCTTGGGTGGCTCAGTCAGTTGAATGTCCAACTTTGGCTTAGGTCATGATCTCATGGCTCATGAGTTCAAGTTCCACGGTGGGCTTACTGCTGTCAGTGCAGAGCCTGCTTTGAACCCTCTGTCCCCCTCTCTCTCTGCTCCTCCTCTGCTTGCACTCTCTCTCTCTCAAAAATAAATAAAACATTTTTTAAAAAAGAAAGAAAAGAAATACTCATAAACCTTGGTCGCTATCATATGGCTTCTGATTATGAAATGGGTGCACATACTCTTGTTAAGGAAAGAAAGAAGAAATAAAAGGTTAACATAAGAATTTGAATTATTTTTAAAGCTTTGGAGTCAAGAACTGAATTCCTCACAATTCAGTGAGTAGAATGAGAGTATGTATGTAATCTTAGGAAAAATAAAACTTTGAAGAATCATATTAATTCTTATTCACTGCTCATACATGTAATTTTTTTCCTAATTTACCTTTAATAGTTTATAATTCTTACTTGAGAGAATAGGCTCTAGTCAAACTCATGTTCTTCTTTTTCTTTTTTTTTTTTTAAATAAAGTCATAGGCTAAAGAAGCATTCCAGGTTTTGGGGATTTCTAATTATCCTCCAGGGTTGCAAATATTTAATGGTCCAGGACTTTTGCTTATTAATATTTCGTGAGCCATAGATGCGAGTCATGGAAGTGAGAGACAAAGCTGGTTGGAAGAAGGTGGATACTTATTAAGTTAGCCTAGCTGACCATTCAGTCCCCTCAAATCTAAATAGCTTTGCTATTCTCTGCTTGGTAACAGAATAGTTTTAACTCTGGCTATAAAAATAGTCAGAAGGTTGAAGACTTGTCAAGGTCTCAGCCATTTCCTCCCAAATCAAAGTATAACACAGTGATTGAAAGGTTAAGTCTCTCAGGGCAGTCACTCAGTTTCAATCCCAGCTTTATTGTTTTACTAGCTGTGAGGTCCTTAGCAGGTTGCTTAAACTCCCTGGACCTCAGTTTTCTTACATGTGAAAGGAGGTTACTTTTTATTCTTATATTATTAGTTCGTCTAAGGAATAAATGAGTTAAAACAAGTATAGAGTCTAGATTAGTAATTATCCCTGAGGGCAGACAGAAATATAATAGAGAATTTGAAATGATGTCCGGGCAACTTATAATTAAAAAAAAACAAAAAACAAAACTGCCTTTCAAGACCATAAATAACTTCTAAGCTGGTTATTTAATTCTAAACCAATCAATGTATTGTAAAATAAGAGTACAGAATCCCAAAATAGAGAATCAAAACAAAATGATAATTGCTTAGAAAAAAATCCAGAGATGTATAAAGGAAAAGTTATCATGATTAAAGATGATGTAGTTTGGGGCCATGATTAGAGATGATGACAAAAATCGGGAAAAGTCTTGGTATTTAATAAGATGTTCCTTGATGACTAGGTTGGCAAAAGTTGTTTTTAGATGGATCCGGTGCACTTCACCTAAAAAAAATATTGTACTGCATATATAAATTTAAAATATTTTAAAATAGCTGGTGCAAAGAGTGAAGCAAGGGAAAGGAACAGTAAGTCCTCACAACAGAATGGATGGAGGTTGAAGGGGGACTCGAAGAATAGCTAATTCCAATTGCAAGACCTAGGAGGTGACTGTGATAGCAAGCAAATAAACTCCGGATAAGTTTTTCTGTCCAAAGTTATTTTAAACAACATTCTTCTCAGGGGAGTCCATTTGTAACATGCATCTTACATAGCAAAGGAAGGGAATTTTTATTGTTCTGAAGTGTCAGGGCTATTAATAAAAATAGCAATAGGTAAGGTATATGGACACACTATCCCAAAGACTTTAAATACATGCACGCACATTATCTCCTTGTAAAAATAATCTAAGCTCAATCTAGAGGTGGGAAAAGAAGGAAATCTATTCTTCCAAAGAGCTGAACGAACTAAAAATAGATGGTAGACCAAAATTGTTCACGGATTGCTATATATAGTAAATATGGCAACATTCAACCTATTAATTTATTTCAGGAGTTGCTAAGTCTCATTCTAAAATGCAATGTTCTAGATACTAAAGGCACAGAAGTAAGAGGCATGAGATAAAATAAACTTAATTAAACGTGATTCTCAAAGAACTTGTAAATCTGTAATATCTTTTAGGGTGCTGTATGAAGAAACTACTTGTTTTTTGCTAAATAGCCCTCGAGGTCAATATCAGAGATATACTTCTAGACTACTGTACCACTAGAGAGACACAGGAGTGTATTTTTCATTTCATAAACAGAGAAAATTGAAAATCAGTGTTCATCGTGATAGTATCTTGGGTTTTCAAGCTTGTTCTTTAAGTTAAGTAGGAAAGGTTCTTATGAAGGCCCTTTACTTTCATTTTTTATTTTTATTAAAAATTTTTTCATGTGTTTATTTTTGAGAGAGAGGGAGAGACAGAGCATGAGCAGGGGAGGGGCAGAGAGAGAGGGAGACAGAATCTGAAGCAGGCTCCAGGCTCCGAGCTGTCAGCACAGAGCCCGACGTGGGGCTCGAACCCGCGGACCGTGAGATCATGACCTGAGCCGAAATCAGACGCTCAATGGACTGAGCCACCCAGGTGCCCGCCCTTTACTTTTAGATAATGTTGATGTGGATTCACTGCCAAACAGTATACCTCCACATAGATTTATGGATAAATAAGTTATTTTGATACAGATAAGCATAATTTTCTAGTGAAAGCCTAACTTCTTACAAGATCCTCTATTTAACAAGTCAGTAAGTAAAGAATTTTTACTACTTGAAGACAGACAAGAAAAATAAAAGCTAACAGAAGAGTAACTTGTGAAAGATAAAATGATAAATTCTATCACTCATGGAAAAATACTTTAAAAACTGATAAAACATTTAAAATCCATAAGGCCTTGCAACAGGGCACAAGGCCTGGCACATACAAAATAAAGCTATCCCATTTCTTCATCTAGAGTACTGTAGAATAGTTTACCAACCATTTCCATGAATCAAAACTCTAAAGAGGCAGTATCATGACCGTTATGAGAGTATCAGTGAATTATTGAAAGTTTATAGACATGCTTAGCAAGGAAGACTTGAATCTCCACTGCCATGGGACAGAACTGACCATTTGTAAATGTAATTAGAATTGTCTTTAAAATGTAGTTTTCTCCTTATTGTTGTAATAACCCATTAACAAGAAAGAAGGGAAAAACCCAACTACAAGACTGTATTAACGGGAGAGTAAAAACAGAACACATTTAAAGTCAGACACTTACAAGTTATTTCTCAATCTAGTAGTACAAAACTGTTTTCCAATTATACTGTGAAAATGGCACTCAATATTTCATCAGACATCTTTAAGCCTCTCCTTAATGTACCTCTTGTCCCAGTTTGTGTTGTTTTCTTGCTGAAAGTCATTGCTCTTGGGCTGAGCAGCCATGCAGAAAACTAGTTTCTACCTCACTGGACAGAAGCATTAGAGATGTCAGTCGGCGCAGCACTTATTGTCTTACATTTTCTGCAATGTCCCAAGGAGATTAATTTCTTTTCTAAAATCCATCTAGAGTATTTTTCAAAGCCCTCTTAAGAAGTTTTTTAGTGTGGGCATGTTTTTGTATGTATGTTTGTATGTATATGTATTTGTTCTCTCTCCTTCTCTCCTTTCCTCCCTCTTTTCTTTTTTTTTCTTTCCTAACATTAAATCAGATGGCTGTATTCTAGGGAATGGAACAAAGTATATTTTGTTCCTATGGTCCTTTGATATAGTTCAGTATAGTGGCTGTAATATGTAGGGCTCTTTCTTTTTTTTCAGACTTGCAACTACTTTATTCAACCACCACATACTATATAAAGTTCAAGAGGAATAATCACATTTGTCACAAATCTCCTCAGAGGAGTATTTTACTTAGAGTGTTTTAGTGAAAATTTTATCTGAAACTTATTATAGTCAAATGACAGATTTGGGACCACACGAAAGTTAGGACTGATTGTACAATGCCTTTGGGCTATTTCAGCTATTATTTTCAATATTTATATCATACGGGTAGGTTTGAAGTAGATAAACCCTTCTCTTTTATAATGAAACTGGTATTCTTTTTATCAATTTGTTTATTATTACTCTATCACTAAGAGGTGTTCATTCTTTTCCAGAATACTCTGCCTATCTACCCAGCTTTTTACATTTTTAGGCTTTGTCTGTCTAGAGTTATACCATTTCTTAAAGGACCATGAAAACAGTTCTCCAAGCTACCTCTGAGAGACAACATTCAGCGTGTGAATCCATTTTTCCCCTGCAAAGTCCTCTAATATTATCCAAATCATTTTGCCTGGATTTTGAGGATCTAGTAAAAATTCATCTACCCATCTTGTGTATTCCTTCTTCTCATCATAGTCTCCCAAACTGCACTGAAGCTTTATACATGATAAAGCTCTTCAACATGGATTTATATTGCATCCTTTACACTAACATACCCTTCCAACATACTATATCATAAGTATCTGACATCTAGCTTCAAGTGCATACCATATTTGCAACTAGAATATACAAAGTCCAAAACATGTGAAAGCTATGGCTAAACACGATGCCATAGTTTGTGTGCTTTACACATTAAAACGGGTGGGGGTGGGGGTGTGATCTAAATTTACTTTTCAACCCTAAACAACTGCTAAACCTGTCTCATAACTGAAATTTATATATGTATATATGTTTTCATGTATGGCTATATAAAAAGTATTCATATAAATGAGACGATTATTTCAGTTAGTATTATATTATTTCTTTATGGGTACATGTAACAAGAATTTTCTAGACACAGGCTTAGGAACAAAAGTGAGATGATTCTGAAATGGGGCAACCAAAAGATACAGGAAGCACAGGTGGCAGAACCAAGATATAATTGGCTGTCCATAACATACTATACAGGTGCTATAAAGAGGCAGATATAGACACATCTTTTGATTTGTCAGTTAAAAAGTCACTGGTGATACTGTGAAAACCAGTTCCTATGGTGATTACACTAGGTTAAAAATAAATGGTCCAAGGTAAAGCAGTGAGGGTGGATGGACTCATCACAGCTTGGTGACAAGAAGGACACAGGTAGTGGTTTGGGGGTGGGAGTTGTGAGGCACAGTTTTCTTTAGGGAGAAAAAACTTAACCAAGATATCGTCTGAGGTTCAGGAGGAGGGGAGGGGAAATGATTAACGACATACAAGAAAAAAGAGTAAGTGGACAAAACATTTATATAAACAACATGCTTTAGGTAGGGATAACATCCTGTTTCAGCAGTAAAAACTAAAACATTAAGACCTAAAATATATAAAAACTTACTATGTAGTGAGCATTAAGAGCTTTATATATAATTTTATTACATTTCAGACACATCTTTCCTAGAAACTATATTAATTTCAAGTTTCAGGTATTTATAACTTTAAAGATATTATATAACTTGGCCAAACTTGCAGAGCTACGACTAATAAATGGCAGAGCTGAGACGTAACTCCATGTTGACCTAATGTCAATGGTCAAGATTAAGTACAATGCAATTTATTTAAAATTCAGAATATTTTAAAATTAAAATAATCTACAATGCAGGTTTCTACATTAGCACATAAGATAAATAAGAAACATGTATTAAAATAATGCACTCATACCTGATACATCAATAAACAGTACATTTAAAGTTTGGAAGAAGCAAATCATTATGGAAATGAAAAGAAAGTAAGCAAACTATCAATCCAAAATTTATTTTCAATTTTCATGAAACTTAATACTCATCTGGTTTTTCAAACTATCAATCTTCATTCTCTAAACGGTGTATATATTTCCCAAATTTCTAGAAAATATGTTCAAGAAATTACTATTATTTTATGACAAGAGCAGGAGACATTTTGGAGGAGTCTAACACTGAATGTGTACTTTGATTGTTTGGGATTGGCGACTTCTAGTTTTTGGTCCCCTGTCCATCTATCCAATAAATATTTTTACTAAGTCCATATTATGTGCCATGTTCTATGCTAGGCCATGATAACATAAAGATCCTGGTATCATTTCTGCCTTTAGGAAGCTTTTAGAGCTTAGAAAAAATAATAGAGACATTTGACCACATGCTGTGATTTGATATGATAAATTTTATAATAAAGGCTTATTTGTGGTTCTTAGGGCAGAGGGAGGAGTTTGTATCTCATATAACTCTCTCTCTAGAGGCCTCTGAGGAGACAACTTGTGGAGTAGTTTTAAATGCTAAGAAGGAAACCGTAAGGTCTATAGAGGAGTAATCTCTTGGCAGCAGAACCCATGTGAAAGGTTTAAAATATGGTTGCATGTTATGTCCCAGGGCCTACGAAGTCTAGTGTATCGTGTTGAAACATGTATATATGGAAAGAGAAAACAGTACCTGGAGGTGAAGCTAGAGAGTGTTGTATCAGACCATGTAGGGCCTTGAATGTCATGTTAAGTTTATACTTCATTATATAGACAAGGAGAGCCTATGTACAGAAATGACACCATAATATGTATTTATTAGGAGGCAGTTTTGGCAAAATTTTACTACTACAAATAGTATAAAAAGCCTAAAGTCAAATGCATGAATTCTGGTTTCTGTGGTAGATAATTTCTTACCCACAAGACCATATCCTTGGTCTCAGACTTCCAGTCTACTTCGTTTCCCAAATATACTAAGATAACACCTATGTGAAACTATAGTTACTAGGTTATTTGCTCTTAGGTCGTGATACTTCAAGTCTAAGCACACTCTACAAGTCTTGTGGCTCTTTTTACAATCTTACTGATGGAGTTTCGACACAAAGGTGTTCGTAATATATTTATTATGCAAATTTGTGTTGTGTTTCCATGAGAGTCTTTCTCATGGGAAAGGGGAAGATGGCAAAAATCAAAACTGTATGGAGTAGAGTTAGGAGAGAAGAAAAACAGAAGGTGTGGTTACAGAGAAAGGGATAGACGTAGAAAAACTCAATGTCTGGAAGGGAAGAAAGAACAGTTTGGGAGGTGACAGAGAAATTACTAAAAATAAGGTCAAGGCAAGAGCATTGGATACAGCAATTGAAAGAGTACTGTTTTTACCTACAAAATGCTATTTTTAAAAAATTCTCTGCTTTCTTTTTCTGCTTGTTATTTTTGTGTATATGCATGTATTTGTGTATATGCATGTATTTGTATATATTTATGTGACTGTTGTAACTAGCCATATTTTTTATATAAAAAATGTTTTTCACAGACAGCATATATTTTATAACGTAAGGTTTGTATTTTAATGGACAGCCCATGCTAACATTATTGCTGTGCATCTCTCTTTCATAGAATTTAAAGGAATTTAAAGGCTTTGCCAGTTCTACATTATTTCTAACACTTACCTGTATCTTTCCTTACATTTTTACTTCCGAAGCCAAGTCTTTGCATTAGTCCAGGCCACCATTCATTCTGCTAATATCTGTTGAGCAGCTACTACTGTATTATTCAAGCATTGCTTTTGACCTTGGGAAAACAGTAATGAACATGAGCCATATGGCCCCTCTCACGTGAGAGAGAAATACAAACACTATATGTAAAATATTAATTATAAATGTGCTATACCTCATGACATGTGGGCTATCAGAGAAGGTACTGCACATATACAGACCCAGAGTCAGGTGAGAATGAGGGATATTCATTAAGCGAAACTGGTTTAGAGTACAGATGCAGGGGAGAGGATGTCGAGAGATGTGTCTAGAAAGGTGGGCAGGTCCCTGTGAGCCACAATGATTGTTTCTAAATACAACATAACTTCAATGAAAAGCTTACTGCAGAGAAATAACCTTCCCGGTGAAGTGTACATATGAAAAGCTCTATTGGGCTGCAGTGCAGAATGAATATGATGAGAATGAAGATGAAACTAGGAAAACAACTTAAGAGCTGTTTCAGTGGTTTAAAAAAAAAAAAAATGCACCTTTGATACCAGAGTGGTAGCAGGGTCATCATGGGATACGAAGGGACATTAATAGTACATAGAATACAAAGAATTTTAGACTTTGTTCTTAGGGTTTCACTTTTATTAACTCATTTCAGCTTACAGTGATCTTAAAAGGTAGACACTATTATCATCGCCAGGTTATAAGTGAGGACATTTAGTCATAGTGAAGTTAATCAACTTCCCCCAGTTCACACCGCTGGAAGGTGGTAGACAGTATGCGAATTGAGGAAATGAGGAGTTTTGAGCAGTCTGGCTCCAGAATCATGCTCTAAATAAAGCATTTTAGATAATAGTTACGTATTTCTGCATAACGAATCCTTTCAAAATTTAGCGGCTTAGAAACACCACTTGTTACCAAACATATTCTGTAGGTCTTGGCTTAGCTGTTTTTCTGCTCAGGGTTTCCCATGGGATGCAATCAGGTTGCCAGGTGAGGCTCTGGTATGAATGGAGGGTCTGAGTAGGGAAAAATCTACTTCCCACAAAACCGGGGGGGGGGGGGGTGCTGGCATTTACTAGGGAGCTGTTGGACTGGGGGTCTCCGTTCCTTCTCAGCCTCCCTTGCTCCTTTCCATGGTGGCTTCTGCGGAGAAGCTCACAACCTGGCAGCTTCTGCTTCATCAAAGCAAGCAAGCAGCTCATGCCAGAGACAGTGTGAGTGAAATGGGAGTAACAGTATTGTGTAACCGCATCTTGGAAGTGACGTCCCATTTCCCCCCCCCCCCCCATGTTCTGTTCATTAGAAGCAAGTTATTAAGTGCAGCCCGTACTCATACAGAGGGGATTCCACAAAGGCATAAATACCAGAATATAGCAATGACTGTGAATCATTTGAGGAGCTGTCAGCAACATAACATAAATTGAACTTTAGGACGGACTGCACGTGAAAGATACGGAAGAGGGCAGAGTCAAGGATACCGTGAAAGGACGTTAACATGATTATACATTTGATGGCTGAAGGTTGTCATAAGCTTGTGCCTTCCCTGTGATGTAGAAAGTATATTTATCTATGATTATCTACTACCAGAAAGGAAGAGGAGTATTTAAATCTTGCAGGTTTTGGCACTGGGAGGGTCTGATTGAGGTAGCAGTCTCTGACTTTTATTTCAATATTCCTGTATACATGTCTTCCTCTGGACATGCTCAATAAGCCAAATTCAGAAAAGGAGGCATATATTTAGATTCATTCAGGGCAAATTCCTTGCCGGGGTTGGGGGAGAGATTAGACAGATGGCAAGAGGGCTGCTTATGTGACAAGGCTTGGATTGAGAATGGCAGAGATAGGAGGGCTGATAAACAAACAAAGGAGAAATTCCAGTGGAGTACAACAGAGGTAAACTTAGGTGAGCAAGCAATGAGATAGAGTTGACATGATAGTATATGTGTGATGTCTAAGTTAGATAATTTTCAGCTAACTTCAGGTCAGAGAACAATTGTAGGAAAGTATAGACAATATGTCCGAAAAGTAATAAGCACTGGGGATGAGCTTTTGGAAGGTAAATACAGGGAGCCAGATATTAGATCATCATCCTCACAGATTGGGAAATTACTCAGGATGTATCAGGACTTTTGATGGGGAGATATCAGTTTATTACACACAAATGGAACCCATAACAGTTATGCTTCCAGATAAAACATGCTGGATTATACTGTTGGTGCAAATGTATTCTTGGAGAGAAAAACAAACAGGTTCATTTTGTTTTCTTGCCTACTTTTTTTTTTTTTAAATAAATTTTGGAGTAATTTGTCACACAGCAATAAATAAGATGCTTAACTGACTTTTCTACATTGCTGAGCACCTGAATATATGCCTGTTTATCTTTCCAATGGTTCAGTCTCACATTCTTTAGACATCCACTCTGACAAGTTGTCTCCGGAGAGGATGTGTTACATGTACAAATTCTTCGCTGTTTGGTTTCACCTTGCCTTTTGGGGTTATGATCTAAAGCCCTGATTCACAAGCCAAGAATGACTCAGGACAGAGTTGGCAGGACGCTCTCTGGGTTATTCCTTCCATCTTCCTTTCTTCCTACCAGGTGAGACTGGACTGGTCTTTAACGTGCTTCAAGAAATAATGATAATTTATAGGTTGTTAAACACCAAGGGAAAAGGTGAAATCTTAGCAGCTTTACCTTTTTAAATGTATCCTGAGGGTTTCAATTTTCTAGAATGTTAGATTTTTCAGTGAAAATTATTTTAAGTGTTCCTCACACTGGGTACTTAGAGAAAGAACAAGCATTTAAGAAAATAGCTTTTTAAACCTTTCTATCACCTGAATGGTTTCCAGCCCTCACAGCCTCACCTTATATGCATGGGTAAATTAATAAATACAGGGCTTACTGGCACTTATGAGAGGCCCAGGCTGTTTCTTTTCTTTCTTTTCTTTTCTTTTTTTTTTTTTTTTTTTTTTTT
>NC_064816.1:83483093-83691521 GCF_023721935.1 Panthera uncia
TTTTTTTTTTTTTTTTTTTTTTTTTTTTTTTTTTTTTTTACATTCTGGATATATAAGAAATAACGAAAATATTCCCAATAACTTTACAAAACTGTGATATATTTTAAATGTTGACATTGAAGAATTATGCTTTTAAATACACACAAAAATATATAATGATTTGTACTTGAAGATCACATGAGAAATCTAAATTCTGAGGTCTTATCTTGTCAAAATAAGGCCAAGGCCAAATGATCCTTGGCTTGATCTTTCGGTGATTCTTTATATACGAGTGAATTTTTTTCTCAGAAAAGTTTAAAACTGGGTCCATCTTAGGCACACAGAAACTTTAATAGGTTGCTGGGAGGGGTGGGTTCTTCATTACTCAGAGAAATAAAGCTAATGATGGCATATCATGTGTTGTCATGTACTTGTCCAGTACCCCTCTGAAATCATTCCACATATTCACCTCACTGACCAATTAAGAGCATGACATTTCTTAGAAAGTAGCTACTACTGGGAGTTGTCTTTGCATATGAAATATTAAAATGGTAATTTTACAAAGTACTCTCATTATATTCATGAGCAGAATTATTTAGGTCTTGCATAGAGATGACCAGATTTTATGATGGTCATTCAAAGGCAGTGAAGCTCCTTGTGACATTCATAGGTAGCTAATGATTTTCATTCATAAATTTAATGACTCAAATTCCTTTAGTTGGGTTTGTTTTCCTTGAAAGATCTTAGGCAAATAATGCACTTTTAGCAAGGTAAATATTATAAACAAAACTCATGTTAGTATATCAATTAAATTAAGCTATGCATGGATCCATTCATATACTTATCCATTTCTACCTCAAATAATCTAATTATTTATCTATGTAGATTGGCAACCAAAATGCTGAGATAAATGTAACACAGATTTAATTTAATGGTAGTATAGTGATTCAGCCTGAAAATGTTCATTTTTACTTATTATAAAATAAAAGTGATATAATGATTGCTTTCTTAAACTTATGAAATACTTGACAAGTATGTGTTCTAATATTAAATTATAAGCTTTCAAAATTTCAGTTAGCTTTTCTATTCTACAGTATGATAGAGTCAAAGCTTCCAACAACTATGGAATATGTCTGGAAAAAAATTATATGCTATGTTGCCTATAAACTCCAGATCTCTAGATTTAGATCTACCTCTGTCTACCTGCTTCATTTTTTCCCTAGGGGGGAAATATTAATAATTAATTTATAAATATTTTTGTTAAGATCTACGGATTTCACTATCTAATCTAATCTAATCTAATAATGATTCATTGTGGGGGGATGGGGGGGAGTAGGTAAGACCATATAATGACCAGAAAGAGGCCTGGTACACTTAAAAAAATTAGACTCAGAAACTCAATTAATCATGACATGCAACTTACTTGTTCAGCATGACCTTAAACAAGTTAGTCTTCTTTTTCTCAGTTTTTGACTGTCAGTTGAAGTTCAAATACCTATAACTCATTGGTTTGATATAAGATAAAACAAGCTTATTTGTTGCAAGTACTTAGTAGTTACTTGGATATGAAATACTCACTAAATGGTAGTTGCTAATATTATAATTCCTCTTATTTTAAAGATCAAATGTGGTTGTATAACTAAATATTGTCTTCTAGAGAAAAAAATAGAAAAAAGAAAAAGCTCCCCAACATATAGGCCATACTTGTTTTGAATGTTAAAGATTCGTACCTGCAAAAAATAAGTTTAATGGAATTTACTTCTTCCCATGAAGCCAAAAATGAAATGGGTAAACTCTCAATTATTCTTATTATCCTTATACTAAAAATGAAATTTCATTTCAATTAAGACAGGCCAAATTGTAAACTAAAATCCTATGCTATGACTGGATCGACTTGATATCATAAAGTCAGCCATTAAGTTGGCAAGCTGACAGAATCAACTTTTTTGGGACTTTGGCATGTAACAAAAATCTTAATGCAAAGAGGGGAGTGCTTATAGAAGAAAGAGACTGTTACCATTTAGTAATAAAGTACTGTGTTTTTTGCTTACTGTATACTCACAGCTCCAATTCCAGTTCACATACAATATCTAGATAGAAAATCAACTAGGATATAGGAGACTTGAAAAATCTTAAGCCTATCAGATCTACCTAAAAGACACATATAGAACATTTCACCCAACAACATTGAAATACACACTTTCTCAAATGTACTTGAAATATTCTCCAAATAGACCATATCTTAGACTGCAATCCTCTGCAGTGTTAAAGTTATAAAAATGATACAAAATATTTATTCTGACCACAATGAAATGAAGATAGAAATCAATAAAGGAAAACTAAAAAAAAAAAAGTCACAAATATGTAAAAATTAACAATATACTTTTGAACAAGAAATGAATTCCAAAAGGAATGAGAGGAAATTAGAAAATATTTTAAGATGAATGAAAATAAAAACAAGATGCCAAAGCATGAGATTCAGTGAAAGCAATTATTAAAGAAAAATTTATAGCTGCAATGCATACATTAAAAAGAAAAAAAAAAAGATCTCAAATCAATAATCTAACTTGACATGTAAAGAACTCTGAAAAGAACAAGCTAAATCTATAGCTGGAAAAAGAAAACCTAATAAAGTTTAGAGTAGAGATAGAGCATATGTAACAAAATAGAATCAACATCAAAAATGGGTTCTTTGTAAAGATCAGGAGAGTAGGCAAAATTTTAACTAGACTGACAAAGAGAAAAGAGAGGACCAAAAACCTAGAACTAAAGAAGAAGATGGTGGCGTAGGACGCTGGGCTCACCTCATCCTGCTGATCACTTAGATTCCACCCACACCTGCCTAAATAACCCAGAAAACCACCAGAAGACTAGCAGAATGGACTCTCTGGAGCCAAGTGTAGATGAGAGGACCATGGAAGAGGTTAGGAAGGGCAGAGAGGTGGTGAACACTACACGGACTGGCAGGAGGGAACCAGGGTGGTGGTGGGGAACCCGCCCCGCAAGGCAGAGCCCCGAAATCTGGCTTGCAAAAGTGGAAGGGCCGGATGGAGTGTGTTCTGACAGCCATTAGGACTTAACATCTAGAATGTTAAAAGTCAACAGCTCTGCTCAGAGAGCAGGAGGGCGAGAGGACACGGAAGGAGAGTTGTTGAGCCCCAGAAGGAGCTCAGCTTGGCGGGGAACAAAGGCCCTGGAAAGCACCATCTCCCTCTCCCAATCCCCAGCAGAAATCCCAAAGGGAACCAGTTCTGTCATTGAACTTGCTTGCACCGCGCAAACACCCAGCGCTGTGCTTCTGTGGATTCATCCTTCCCGTGGGTCTGCCTCCCTCCCGGTTGCTGCAGGGTCCCTCTTGCAGGAGACCACTGACAGCAAAGTGAGCTGAGCCTGCCACTCTTGCCCCTGTGCACCTTGCAGATCCACCCCAGCTAATATGCCAGATCCCATCAAAGCAGCACCACAAGCCTGGCAGCGTGCAAGTAGCCCAGACAGGGGCCACACCACTCCACAGTGAGTCCTGCCCCTGAGAGGGCGGAAGAGAAGGTACACACCAGTCTGACTGTGGCCCCAGCGGTGGGCTGGGGACAGGCATCGAGTCTGACTGCGGCCCTGCCCACCAAAACAAGTTACTTCAGACAGCACAGGGGAAGTGCCCTGCAGTTACGCGCCATCCCAGGGACTATCCAAAATAACAAAACGGAAGAATTCTCCTCAAAAGAAACTCCAGGAAGTAGTAACAGCTAACGAATTGATCAAAAATGATTTAATATAATGGAACAAGAATTGAGAATAATAGTCATAAAATTAATCACTGGGCTTGCAAAAAGTATAGAGGGCAGCAGACAATCTATTGCCACAGAGATCAAGGGACTAAGAAATAGTAAGGAGGAGCTAAAAAATGCTATAAATGAGGTGCAAAATAAAATGGAGGCGACCACAGCTCGGATTGCAGAGGCAGAGGAGAGAATATGTGAATTAGAAGATAAAATTATGGAAAAAGAAGAAGCTGAGAAAAAGAGATTAAAAAAATCCAGGAGGATGAGGGGAGAATTAGAGAACTAAGTGATGCAATGAAACAGAACAATATCCATATAATAGGAATGCCAGAAGAGAGAGAGAAAGGAGCTGAAGGTGTACTTGAACAAATCATAGCGGCGTACTTCCCTGATCTGGGGAAGGTAAAAGGCATTGAAACCCAAGAGGCACAGAGAACTCCCTTCAGACGTAACTTGAATCAATCTTCTGCATGACATATCATAGTGAAACTGGCAAAATACAAGGATAAAGAGAAAATTCTGAAAGCAGCTAGGGATAAACACACTCTAACATATAAGGGGAGACCCATAAGACTAGTGGCAGACCTATCTACTGAAACTTGGCAGGCCAGAAAGGAATGGTAGGAAATCTTCAATGTGATGAACAGAAAAAAATATGCAGCTGAGAATCCTTTATCCAGCAAGTCTGTCATTCAGAATAGAAGGAGAGATAAAGGTCTCCCCAAACAAACAAAAACTGAAGGAATTCATCACCACTAAACCAGCCCTACAAGAGATCCAAGGGGGATTCTGTGAGTGAAATGTTGCAAGGACCACAAAGTACCAGAGACATCACTACAAGCATGAAACCTACAGACATCACAATGACTCTAAACCCATTTCTTTTGATAATAACACTGAATGTAAATGGACTAAATGTTCCAACCAAAAGACATAGGGTACCAGAATGGATTAAAAAAACAAGACTCACCTATTTGCTGTCTACAAGAGACTCATTTTAGACCTGAGGACACCTTCAGATTGATAGTGAGGGATGGAGAACTATCTATCATGTTACTGGAAGTCAAAAGAAAGCTGGAGTAGCCATACTTATATCAGACAAACGACTTTAAATTAAAGGTTGTAACAAGAGATGAAAAAGGGCATTATATAATAATCACAGGGTCCATCCATCAGGAGGAGCTAACAATTATAAATGTCTATAGCCGAATATGGGAGCCCCCAAATATATAAAACAATCACAAACATAAGCAACCTTATTGATAAGAATGTGGTAATTGTAGGGGACTTTAATACTCCGCTTCCAACAATGGATAGATCATCTAGACAGACGGTCAATAAAGAAACAAGGGCCCTGAATGATACATTGGATCAGATGGACTTGATAGATATATTTAGAACTCTGCATCCCAAAGCAACAGAATATACTTTCTTCTCGAGTTCACATGGAACATTCTCCAAGATAGATCACATACTGGGTCACAAAACAGTCCTTCATAAGTATAAAAGAATTGAGATCATACCATGCACACTTTCAGACCACAATGCTATGAAGCTTGAAATCAACCACAGGAAAAAGTCTGGAAAACCTCCAAAAGCATGGAGGTTAAAGAACACCCTACTAAAGAATGAATGAGTCAACCAGGCAATTAGAGAAGAAATTAAAAAATATATGGAAACAAATGATTATGAAAATAAAACAATCCAAACGCTTTGGGATGCAGCAAAGGCAGTCCTGAGAGGAAAATACATTGGAATCCAGGCCTATCTCAAGAAACAGGAAAAATCCCAAATACAAAATCTAACAGCACACCTAAAGGAAATAGAACCAGAACTGCAAAGACACTCCAGACCCAGCAGAAGAGAAATATTAAAGATCAGAGCAGAAATAAACAATATAGAATCTAAAAAACCTGTAGAGCAGATCAATGAAACCAAGAGTTGGTTTTTTGAAAACATAAACAAAATTGGTAAACCTCTAGCCAGGCTTCTCAAAAAGATAAAGGAGATGACCCAAATAGATAAAATCATGAATGAAAATGGAATTATTACAACCAATCCCTCAGAAATACAAGCAATTATCAGGAAATACTATGAAAAATTGTATGCCAACAAACTGGACAACCTGGAAGAAATGGACAAATTCCTAAGCACCACACACTTCCAAAACTCAAACAGGAAGAAATAAAAAACTTGAACAGAGCCATAACCAGCGAAGAAATTGTATCAGTCATCAAAAATTTCCCAAAAAATAAGAGTCCAGGACCAGATGGCTTCCCAGGGGAATTCTACCAGACGTTTAAAGCAGAGATAATACCTATCCTCCTCAAGCTGTTTCAAAAAACAGAAAGGGGAGGAAAACTTCCAGACTCATTCTATGAAGCCAGCATTACTTTGATTCCAAAATCAGACAGAGACCCAGCAAAAAAAGAGAACTACAGGCCAATAACCTTGATGAATATGGATGCAAAAATTCTCAATAAGATACTAGCAAATCAAATTCAACAGCATATAAGAATTATTCACCATGATCAAGTGGGATTCATTCCTGGGCTGCAGGGCTGGTTCAACATTCGCAAATCAATCAATGTGATACATCACATTAATAAAAGAAAAGATAAGAATCATATGATTCTGTCAATTGCAGAAAAAGCATTTGACAAAATTCAGCATCCTTTCTTGATAAAAATCCTTGAGAAAGTTGGGATAGAAGGAACATACTTAAACATCATAAAAGCCATTTATGAAAAGCCCACAGCTAATATCATACTCAATGGGGAAAAACTGAGAGCTTTCCCCCTGAGATCAGGAACACGACAGGGATGTCCACTCTCACCACTGTTGTTTAACATAGTATTGCAAGTGCTAGCATCAGCAATCTGACAACAAAAGGAAATCAAAGGCATCCAAATTGGCAAAGATGAAGTCAAGCTTTCACTTTTTGCAGATGACATGATATTATACTTGGAAAACCTGATAGACTTCACCAAAAGTCTACTGGAACTGATACATGAATTCAGTAAAGTCGCAGGATACAAAATCAATGTACAGAAATCAGTTGCATTCTTATACAGTAATAATGAAGCAACAGAAAGACAAATAAAGAAACTGATCCCATTCACAACTTCACCAAGAATCATAAAGTACCTAGGAATAAACCTAACCAAAGATGTAAATGATCTGTATGCTGAAAACTATAGAAAGCTTATGAAAGAAATTGAAGAAGATATAAAGAAATGGAAAAACATTCCGTGCTCATGGATTAGAAGAATAAATATTGTTAAAATGTCAATACTACCCAAAGCTATCTACACATTCAATACAATCCCAAACAAAATTGCACCAGTATTCTTCTCGAAGCTAGAACAAGCAATCCTAAAATTTGTATGGAACCACAAAAGACCGCAAATAGACAAAGTAATTTTGAAGAAGAAGACCAAAGCAGGAGGCATCACAATCCCAGACTTTAGCCTCCACTACAAAGCTGTAATCGTCAAGACAGCATGGTATTGGCACAAAAACAGACACACAGACCAATGGAATAGAATAGAAATCCCAGAATTAGACCCACAAAAGTATGGCCTATTAATCTTTAACAAAGCAGGAAAGAATATCCAATGGAAAAAAGACAGTGTCTTTAACAAATGGTGCTGGGAGAACTGGACAGCAACATGCAAAATGATGAAACTAGACCACTTTCTTACACCATTCACAAAAACAAACTCAAAATGAATAAAGGACCTGAATGTGAGACAGGAAACCATCAAAACCCTAGAGGAGAAAGCAGGAAAAAACCTCTCTGACCTCAGCTGCAGCAATTTCTTACTTGACACATCCCCAAAGACAAGGGAATTAAAAGCAAAAATGAACTACTGGGACCTCATGAAGATAAAAAGCTTCTGTACTGCCAATGAAACAATCAACAAAACTAAAAGGCAACCAACAGACTGGGAAAAGATATTTGCAAATGACATATCGGACAAAGGGCTAGTATCCAAAATCTTTAAAGAGCTCACCAAACTCCACACCCAAAATACAAAGAATCCAGTGACGAAATGAGCAGAAAACATGCATAGACACTTCTCTAAAGAAGACGTCCAGATGGCCAACAGGCACATAAAAAGATGCTCAACATCGCTCCTCATCAGGGAAATACAAATTGAAACCATAGTCAGATACCACCTCACACCAGTCAGAGTGGCTGAAATGAACAAATCAGGGTATTATAGATGCTGGTGAGGATGTGGAGAAATGGGAACATTCTTGCACTCTTGGTGGGAATGCACTGGTGCAGCTCCTCTGGAAAACAGTGTGGAGGTTCCTCAAAATATTAAAAATAGATCTACCTTATGACCCAGCAATAGCACTGCTAGGAATTTACCCAACGGATACAGGAGTGCTGATGCATGGGGGCACTTGTACCCCAATGTTTATAGTAGCACTGTCAACAATAGCCAAATTATGGAAAAAGCCTAAATGTCCATCAACTGATGAATGGATATAGAAATTGTGGTTTATATACACAAGGAATACTACTTGGCAATGAGAAAGAATGAAATATGGCCTTTTGCAGCAACGTGGATGGAACTGGAGACTGTTATGCTAAGTGAAATAAGTCATACAGAGAAAAACAAATACCATATGTTTTCACTCTTATGGGGATCCTGAGAAACTTAACAGAAGACCATGGGGGAGGGGAATGAGAAAAAAAAGAGGTTAGAGAGGGAGGGAGCCAAAACACAAGAGACTCTTCAAAACTGAGAACAAATGAGGGTTGGTGGGGGGTGGGAGGGAGGGGAGGGAAGGGTGGGTGATGGGTATTGAGAAGGGCACCTGTTGGGATGAGCACTGCATGTTGTATGGAAACCAATTTGACAATAAGTTTCATATTAAAAAAACAAAAAGAAAAATAGAGGAAACAAAAGCAGAAATGACAGTGGGGACTTACTAGCAAAGTTATAGAACTAAAAAAATAAAAAATAAAAAAAAAATAAGAGAATACTGTGAACAGTTACATGCCCACAAATTAAATAACCTAGGCAAAATCCAAATGGAGAAATTCTAGAAATATTCAAATTACTAAAACTGAATCAAGAAAAAAATGAAAACATCTGAACAAATCTATAATAAGATCTATAAAAAGAGATTGAATAAGTAAACAAAAATCTCCCAGCCACAACGAAAAGAACCCAGGGTCAGATGGTTTCAGTGGTTAATTCTATCACAAAGAATAATGAACTACAGTTGTCCTGAAATGCTTCCCAAAACACAAGAGTAAGCACTTCTTAATTTATTTTATGAAGTATTACCTTGATACCAACATAAGACAAAGATACCAAAGAAAACTATAGACCAATATCATAAATGAAGATAGATGCAAAATTCTTCAACAACAAAGTACTACTAAACTAAGTCCAATACAATAGCATGTTAAGAGAATAACCTAGTAAGATTTATCCCAAGACTGCAGTGTGAGATACCATACTACAAGGTGAAAGTCAAAGTGATACAGCATAACCAGAAATTGAAGGAAAGAAACAGTATGATCATTTCAATTGATATAGAAAAAAATTTTTTTGATAAAATCCATCACGCTTTCATGGTAAAGACACTCACAAAATTAGGAACTGAAGCGAACTTCATTAACAGGATAAAGATAATTTATAAGAAAAACCACAGCTAACACCATACTTAATAATGAATGACTTCATGGAGAAAGACTGAATGCTTTTAACCTGAGATCAGGAACAGGATAAGGAAGCCTAGTTTTAACATTGCTATTCTACTTTATATTGGAGGATCTAGCCAGAGAAGTTAGTCAAGACAAATAAATAAAAGGCAAACAAATTGGGAAGGAAGAAGTAAAACAATTCCATTTACAGATGGCATGATTCTATATATAGAAAATACCAAAGAATGCACAAAGAAACTAAGAGCTAATAAGTAAATATAGCAAACTTGCAGGGCACAAGATGAATGGAAAAATGTCAGTGGTGGTTCTATATATACCAGCAAAGACCAATATGAAAAGGAAATCAACAAAGCAATTACATTGATACCAGCATTTAAAGAATACAGTATGTAGGAATAATTTCACCAAAAAGGCAAGACTTATTAGTACACTGTTTACTATACTATAAATTAAAAAAAAATTGCTGAAAAACAAAAAAGATAGCTAAATAAATGGAAAGATATCCTATGTTCATGGATTGGAAGGCTTATCATAAGGTTAGGATGACAATACTACCCAAAGTGATCAAAAGATTCACTGAAAACCCTATAAAAACCCCAGTGGCCTTCTTTTGCAGAAATAGAAAAGGTGATCATCAAGTTCATATGGAATTTCAAAGAGCCTCCATCAGCCAAAACTATATTTAAAGAGAAAAAACAAATTTGGAGGACCCACACTTTGTTATTTCAGAACAACTTGAAAGCTATAGTAATCAAAACAGTGCGGTACTGGCATAAGAACAAAAATAAATCAATAGTATGGAATTGAGAGTGTGGAAATAAACACATCTATGGTTAATTGATTTTTGACAAGGGTTCGAAAGCCATTAATAGGGAAAGAATATTTTCTTCAACAAATGGTGGTATATATCCATATGCAAAAGAATGGAAATGGACACCTACTTTATACCCTATTCAAAACTTAACTCAAAACTGAATGACTACCTAAATAAAAGGCCAAAACCATAAAACTGTTAATAGAAAACATGGAAATAAATCTTTATGACCTTGGAATTGACAATGATTGTTAGATATGACATCAAAAGCATGAGCAAAAACAGGAAAAATAGATAAATGAAACTTCATCAAAAATTTCAAACTTCTGTGCATCCAAGGTCATTATTAAGAAAATGAAAAAAACAAAACAAAACTATAGAATGTGGGAAAAACTTGCAAAACATACATGTGATAATAGTCTAGTATCCAGAACATATAAAAAAGACTTGTAACTCAACAAAAAAAGACAAAAAGCCTAATTAAAAAATGGGCAAAGTGTAGGGAAGATGGCGGCTTAGGAGGACGTTGGGCTCACCGCGCGTCCTGCTGATCACTTAGATTCCACCTACACCTGCCTAAATAACCCAGAAAACCGCCAGAGGATTAGCAGAACGGAGTCTCCGGAGCCAAGCGCAGACGAGAGGCCCACGGAAGAGGGTAGGAAGGGCGGCCAGGCGGTGCGCGCTCCACGGACTGGCGGGAGGGAGCCGGGGCGGAGGGGCGGCTCGCCGGCCAAGCAGAGCTCCCGAGTCTGGCTGGCAAAAGCAGAGGGGCCTGACGGACTGTGTTCCGACAGCAAGTGCGACTTAAGTCTGGGAGGTCATAAGTTAACAGCTCTGCTCAGAAAGCAGGAAGGCTGGAGGACAAAGGGAGGGAGAGCTGCTGAGCCCCCGGACAACAGAGCTCAGCTTGGCGGGGAACAAAGGCGCTCGCCAGCGCCATCTCCCCCGCCCATCCCCCAGCCAAAATCCCAAAGGGAACCAGTTCCTGCCAGGGAACTTGCTCGCTCCGCGCAAACACCCAACTCTGTGCTTCTGTGGAGCCAAACCTCCGGCAGCGGATCTGACTCCGTCCGGCTGCCACAGGGCCTCTCCTGAAATGGATCACCTAAGGAGAAGCGAGCTAAGCCTGCCCCTCCTGCCCCCGTGGACCTTGCCTACCCACCCCAGCTAATACACCAGATCCCCAGCACCACAAGCCTGGCAGTGTGCAAGTAGCCCAGACGGGCCACGCCAACCCACAGGGAATCCCGCCCCTAGAAGAGGGGAAGAGAAGGCACACACCAGTCTGTGGCCCCAGCAGTGGGCTGGGGGCAGACATCAGGGCGGACTGCGGCCCCGCCCACCAACTCCAGTTATACACCACAGCACAGGGGAAGTGCCCTGCAGGTCCGCCGCACCACTCCAGGGACTATCCAAAATGACCAAACGGAAGAATTCCCCTCAGAAGAATCTCCAGGAAATAACAACAGCTAATGAACTGATCAAAAAGGATTTAAATAATATAACAGAAAGTGAATTTAGAATAATAGTCATAAAATTAATCGCTGGGCTTGAAAACAGTATAGAGGACAGCAGAGAATCTCTTGCTACAGAGATCAAGGGACTAAGGAACAGTCACGAGGAGCTGAAAAACGCTTTAAACGAAATGCAAAACAAAATGGAAATGACGACGGCTCGGATTGAAGAGGCAGAGGAGAGAACAGGTGAACTAGAAGATAAAGTTATAGAAAAAGAGGAAGCTGAGAAAAAGAGAGATAAAAAAATCCAGGAGTATGAGGGGAAAATTAGAGAACTAAGTGATACACTAAAAAGAAATAATATATGCATAATTGGTATCCCAGAGGAGGAAGAGAGAGGGAAAGGTGCTGAAGGGGTACTTGAAGAAATAATAGCTGAGAACTTCCCTGAACTGGGGAAGGAAAAAGGCATTGAAATCCAAGAGGCACAGAGAACTCCCTTCAGACGTAACTTGAATCGATCTTCTGCACGACATATCATAGTGAAACTGGCAAAATACAAGGATAAAGAGAAAATTCTGAAAGCAGCTAGAGATAAACGTGCCCTCACATATAAAGGGAGACCTATAAGACTCGTGACTGATCTCTCTTTTGAAACTTGGCAGGCCAGAAAGGATTGGCACGAGATCTTCAGTGTGCTAAACAGAAAAAACATGCAGCCGAGAATCCTTTATCCAGCAAGTCTGTCATTTAGAATAGAAGGAGAGATAAAGGTCTTCCCAAACAAACAAAAACTGAAGGAATTTGTCACCACGAAACCAGCCCTACAAGAGATCCTAAGGGGGATCCTGTGAGACAAAGTACCAGAGACATCACTACAAGCATAAAACATACACACATCACAATGACTCTAAACCCGTATCTTTCTATAATAACACTGAATGTAAATGGATTAAATGCGCCAACCAAAAGACATAGGGTATCAGAATGGATAAAAAAACAAGACCCATCTATTTGCTGTCTACAAGAGACTCATTTTAGATCTGAGGACACCTTTAGATTGAGAGTGAGGGGATGGAGAACTATTTATCATGCTACTGGAAGCCAAAAGAAAGCTGGAGTAGCCATACTTATATCAGACAAACTAAGGTTTAAATTAAAGGTTGTAACAAGAGATGAAGAAGGGCATTATATAATAATTACAGGGTCTATCCATCAGGAAGAGCTAAAAATTATAATTGTCTATGCGCCGAATACCGGAGCCCCCAAATATATAAAACAATTACTCATAAACATAAGCAACCTTATTGATAAGAATGTGGTGATTGCAGGGGACTTTAACACCCCACTTACAGAAATGGATAGATCATCTAGACACACGGTCAATAAAGAAACAAGGGCCCTGAATGATACATTGGATCAGATGGACTTGACAGATATATTTAGAACTCTGCATCCCAAAGCAACAGAATATACTTTCTTCTCAAGTGCACATGGAACATTCTCCAAGATAGATCATATACTGGGTCACAAAACAGTCCTTCATGAGTTTACAAGAATTGAAATTATACCATGCATACTTTCAGACCACAATGCTATGAAGCTTGAAATCAACCACAGGAAAAAGTCTGGAAAATCTCCAAAAGCATGGAGGTTAAAGAACACCCTACTAACGAATGAGTGGGTCAACCAGGCAATTAAGAAGAAATTAAAAAATATATGGAAACAAACGAAAATGAAAATACAACAATCCAAACACTTTGGGATGTAGCGAAGGCAGTCCTGAGAGGAAAATACATCGCAATCCAAGCCTATCTCAAGAAACAGGAAAATCCCAAATACAAAATCTAACAGCACACCTAAAGGAAATAGAAGCAGAACAGCAAAGGCAGCCTAAACCCAGCAGAAGAAGAGAAATAATAAAGATCAGAGCAGAAATAAACAATATAGAATCTAAAAAAACTGTAGAGCAGATCAACGAAACCAAGAGTTGGTTTTTTGAAAAAATTAACAAAATTGGTAAACCTCTAGCCAGGCTTCTCAAAAAGAAAAGGGAGAGGACCCAAATAGATAAAATCATGAATGAAAATGGAATTATTACAACCAATCCCTCAGAGATACAAACAATTATCAGGGAATACTATGAAAAATTATATGCCAACAAATTGGACAACCTGGAAGAAATGGACAAATTCCTAAACACCCACACTCTTCCAAAACTCAATCAGGAGGAAATAGAAAGCTTGAACAGACCCGTAACCAGCGAAGAAATTGAATCGGTTATCAAAAATCTCCCAACAAATAAGAGTCCAGGACCAGATGGCTTCCCAGGGGAGATCTACCAGACGTTTAAAGCAGAGATAATACCTATCCTTCTCAAGCTATTCCAAGAAATAGAAAGGGAAGGAAAACTTCCAGACTCATTCTATGAAGCCAGTATTACTTTGATTCCTAAACCAGAGACCCAGTAGAAAAAGAGAACTACAGGCCAATATCCCTGATGAATATGGATGCAAAAATTCTCAATAAGATACTAGCAAATCGAATTCAACAGCGTATAAAAAGAATTATTCACCATGATCAAGTGGGATTCATTCCTGGGATGCAGGGCTGGTTCAACATTCACAAATCAATCAACGTAATACATCACATTAATAAAAAAAAAAAAGAGAAGAACCATATGATCTTGTCAATCGATGCAGATAAGGCCTTTGACAAAATCCATCACCCTTTCTTAATAAAAACCCTTGAGAAAGTCGGGATAGAAGGAACATACTTTCACATCATAAAAGCCATTTATGAAAAGCCCACAGCTAACATCATCCTCAACGGGGAAAAACTGAGAGCTTTTTCCTTGAGATCAGGAACACGACAGGGATGCCCACTCTCACCGCTGTTGTTTAACATAGTGTTGGAAGTTCTAGCATCAGTAATCAGACAACAAAAGGAAATCAAAGGCATCAAAATTGGCAAAGATGAAGTCAAGCTTTCGCTTTTTGCAGATGACATGATATTATACATGGAAAATCCGATAGACTCCACCAAAAGTCTGCTAGAACTGATACATGAATTCAGCAAAGTTGCAGGATACAAAATCAATGTACAGAAATCAGTTGCATTCTTATACACTAACAATGAAGCAACAGAAAGACAAATAAAGAAACTGATCCCATTCACAATTGCACCAAGAAGCATAAAATACCTAGGAATAAATCTAACCAAAGATGTAAAAGATCTGTATGCTGAAAACTATAGAAAGCTTATGAAGGTATTGAAGAAGCCATAAAGAAATGGAAAAACATTCCATGCTCATGGATTGGAAGAATAAATAGTGTCAAAATGTCAACACTCCCCAAAGCTATCTACACATTCAATGCAATCCCAATCAAAATTGCACCAGCATTCTTCTCGAAACTAGAACAAGCAATCCTAAAATTCATATGGAACCACAAAAGGCCCCGAATAGCCAAAGTAATTTTGAAGAAGAAGACCAAAGCAGGAGGCATCACAATCCCAGACTTTAGCCTCCACTACAAAGCTGTAATCATCAAGACAGCATGGTATTGGCACAAAAACAGACACATAGACCAATGGAATAGAATAGAAACCCCAGAACTAGACCCACAAATGTATGGCCAACTCATCTTTGACAAAGCAGGAAAGAACATCCAATGGAAAAAAGAGAGTCTCTTTAACAAATGGTGCTGGGAGAACTGGACATCAACATGCAGAAGGTTGAAACTAGACCACTTTCTCACACCATTCACAAAAATAAACTCAAAATGGATAAAGGACCTGAATGTGAGACAGGAAACCATCAAAACCTTAGAGGAGAAAGCAGGAAAAGACCTCTCTGACCTCAGCCGTAGCAATCTCTTACTCGACACATCCCCAAAGGCAAGGGAATTAAAAGCAAAAGTGAATTACTGGGACCTTATGAAGATAAAAAGCTTCTGCACAGCAAAGGAAACAACCAACAAAACTAAAAGGCAACCAACAGAATGGGAAAAGATATTTGCAAATGACATATCGGACAATGGGCTAGTATCCAAAATCTATAAAGAGCTCACCAAACTCCACACCCAAAAAACAAATAACTCAGTGAAGAAATGGGCAGAAAACATGAATAGACACTTCTCTAAAGAAGACATCCGGATGGGCAACAGGCACTTGAAAAGATGTTCAACGTCGCTCCTTATCAGTGAAATACAAATCAAAACCACACTCAGATATCACCTCATGCAAGTCAGAGTGGCTAAAATGAACAAATCAGGGGACTGTAGATGCTGGAGAGGATGTGGAGAAACGGGAACCCTCTTGCACTGTTGGTGGGAATGCAAATTGGTGCAGCCGCTCTGGAAAGCAGTGTGGAGTTTCCTCAGAAAATTAAAAATAGACCTACCCTATGACCCAGCAATAGCACTGCTAGGAATTTACCCAAGGGATACAGGAGTACTGATGCATAGGGGTACTTGTACCCCAATGTTTATAGCAGCACCCTCAACAATAGCCAAACTATGGAAAGAGCCTAAATGTCCATCAACTGATGAATGGATAAAGAAATTGTGGTTTATATAGACAATGGAATACTACGTGGCAATGAGAAAGAATGAAATATGGCCTTTTGTAGCAACATGGATGGAACTGGAGAGTGTGATGCTAAGTGAAATAAGCCATACAGAGAAAGACAGATATCATATGGTTTCACTCTTATGTGGATCCTGAGAAACTTAACAGAAACCCATGGGGGAGGGGAAGGAAAAAAAAAAAAACGAGGTTAGAGTGGGAGAGAGCCAAAGCATAAGAGACTGTTAAAAACTGAGAACAAACTGAGGGTTGATGGGGGTGGGAGGGAAGGGAGGGTGGGTGATGGGTATTGAGGAGGGCACCTTTTGGGATGAGCACTGGGTGTTGTATGGAAACCAATTTGACAATAAATTTCATGTATTGAAAAAAAAATGGGCAAAAAATTTGAACAGTCATTTCTCCATATAAGAAATACAAATGACTAAGTACATGAAAAGATGCTCAATATCATTGGTCATTAGCAAATTAAAATCATAGTGAGATACTAATTCATATCCACTAGGATGGAAATGATAATGATGATAAATGGATAATAATATTGGAAGGATAAAGAAATGTTAGACTTTCATAAAGTCCTGATGGGAATACAAAATGTTCTACCTACTGTGGAAAATAGTTTGATAATTCCTTATAAAGTTAAATATGGAATTACCATATGACCCAGCAATTCCACTCCTAGGTGTATAGCTAAAAGAACTGAAAACAGGTACTCAAACAAATATCCGTGCATTAATGGTCAGTGCAGTACTGTTTTAATAGTCAAAATGTACAAACAATCCTAGTATCCGTAAACAGATTAATGAAAAAAACAAACTGTGGCATACATAATCCAGGATAATTTAGACATAAAACATTGACACATACTACAAACCAAATGACCCTGGAAAACATTATTTGAGGTGAAAGAAGTTAGAGACAAAAGGTTATTACATGATTCTGTGCAGAGCAGGTAAAACCATACAGATAGAAAACAAACAGGTGGTTGCACAAGTTGAAGGGAAGAAGGAAGAGACAGTATGTGCTTAATAGACAAGGACAGGTAAGGAGGTAATGTTTGGTTTGATTACAAGTTGTTGGTACTGGATAGAGGTCCTGGTTGCACAATTTTGTGTATGCAAAATGCCACTAAATCATTCACTTTTAAATGGTTAATTTTATGTTATGCAAATTTCACCTCATTTAAAAAAAAAACAGGATATATTATTACTCCCCAAATTCTGAGATATGAACAAAATCTAAACACGTTTTAAAACAAGTAAAACAGTTTTACTTCTGCGGAGCCTGGGTGGCTCAGTTGGTCTGACTCTTGATTTCGGTCAGGTCATGATTTCATGTTTTTGTGAGATTGAGCCCCACATTGGGCTCTTCTCTAACCTCACAGAGGCTGCTTGGGATTCTCTCTGTCCCTTTTTCTCTGCCCCTTCCCTGCTCATGTGTGTGCTTGTCTCTCTCAAAATAAACGCTTAATTTTTTTTTTTTTACTTCTGGAATGTATACGTTTTTGTTAAAATTATGTTTTAAAGTTGTAGTTCATGGTAGTGGCTATTAAAATCTAGCTATAATTTTCTGCATTTGCAAAAAACAAAAACAAACTATGCCTCATTTTATAAGAAACTGAACCGGCCACATTTTTTTTTTTTATGCGTCTGTATTATTTCTATAGTAGAAAATCAAAATCTTCAACCTTCTAAACTGCATCAACTCCCTGAAACACTCAAAAGATTTTGTATAGTTAATTAGAATATGATAAAATGTACTTCTCACATGAGTAATTAGGCTCTGATATGCTTTTGGATACTTTGTCTAATTTTGGCACTAGCATTCCATTGCATATTTGACATGCTCAATGCTAGGTGAATGTGAAAAAAAATGACAGTTTTTCCTTTTTCTCAATTTTTACAAATTTAAACCAGCCACACTGTTACTTAGGGACAAATAGACTCCATTGTTTGCAATTAACGAGCGGCACCCAAACTTTGCTTTCATGTTTCAGTAACAAAATATTATACACGCTGAAGGATACATTACAGTGTGGCCAGATAATTTATTGAAAACTTCAATTGTGTTTTGTTCTTCCTGCTGTAAGAGATCAGAATAATGAGAGGTATTCTACTTTCTTAATCATATGAAGATAGGTCTGTGTCATATTCAAGATCTGAGAGCTTTGCGAGGGACCATTTGAGTTATAGAGTCCATCCAAACAAAGTTAACCCCTTTATCTGTACAGACACATTTAAATTCTAGTTGGACAGCAATGCCAATGATAAGGACTTTTAAGAACCATGGCCTTGGAAATCACATAAGGCCCTGATTTGCCAAGCTTGACATATAAACAGAAGAGAGGGTGTCTTTAAGGATCTATGGAGGCTTAGACCGTGACAAAACCATCAGTGAATAATATATGTGATTAATTTGCTTTAAAGGATTAAAGAAATATGACATTTTGATACTTCAGTGTTATAAAGTCACATGTTTACTACAAGAGTATAAAGATTAAAGTGAAACTAAAGATAATGGTTTCAGAAGTAAGACAATTATATTTCTAAATTCTGTATTTTCATTAGAAAGACACACTGCTGTGTAAGAATACAGTTATACTTCTTAACTAGTGTGTGGCTTCATTCAACAATACGTTTCCTTGACTATTTTCCTAGGAGAAAAGAAAATGCTTAAAGGTACTGATGACCTCCTTTTTCTCTTCCTTAAATCTTCCACTGTCGTCATTATTGCCAAGTTTAAAACTGCTCTTTCTGTAGTTACTGCTTGAAAAATGTATTACAGCAGCGAAACGTATTCTGCTTATACACTCTTATGTAGGCAAAAAGAAGGCTTGATGGCCAGTAAGCATAAAGAGAAACAAAGAAGTAACTTAAAAGCATGGACATAACCTAAAGGCTATGAAAACTTGATAGTTTAAGAAAGTAACAGATCAGAACACTGGAAGATGAACACAGATACCTCTCACTTTCTCAATTAATTTAAAAATTTTTTGATGTTTTATTTATTTATTTTTGAGAGACAGTGTGTGTGCAAGCAGAGGAGGGGTAGAGAGAGACAGATACCGAGAATTTGAAGCAGGCTCCAGGCTCTGAGCCGCAGAGCCCTACACAGGGCTTGAACTCACAGACTGTGAGATCATGACCTCAGCCAAAGTCAGTCACTTAACAGATGAGCCACCCAGGCACCCCTCTCGTTTAGCTTTTACCTGGTGCTTCCGAACTAGCACACTGGATGCTAGGACTCATGATCTACCACTGATCCCTTCTTCAAGGTAAAGCATCATTTACAGCTGTACCGGGCCACGCTGAGATAATGACAATATTCCCTCATCAGAAAATGTTACACGGGTTATGCAGACTGTCTGAAGTAGAATAATAAAGTTAATAAAATATTTCAAGGATTAACATGAAAACTTATCCTAAAACAGAAACACAATTTAAAAAATAAAAAAAGTTCCCCTCTTCCCTTTCAGCAGCCTTTTCTTTGTACGCTTGCATGCTGACTATGGTACTATGGCTGCCTGCGAATTATTCCATTTTGATAATAATTATTGATCCACAAAGAGAGATTGTAGTGACCTCCAAGGCTTCTATAAAATATTTCCCAATTGGCAATATTTCACCACTACAAAATTAACTTGATTCCACATGGTGTAAGGTGTAAATCTCTAATTATGCTTCGTTTCTGCACATGGTGCACTGGAATTATGATTGCTTATGTGCTACGTTTTCCAGAGCACTGAATCATTACCAATTTAAGGGACGATTCAATAACTATCTATCAACAGTCACAGAAAACATAATGACCATTTTAATAGTGGTGGAGAGTGTCTACTAAATTATCTTGGGATAGTAAAGATATTTTATGTTTAGACTCTTTAAAACCACAAAATCACAGAAATCTCTGGTGTTTCTTGTTTCTCTCTCATTGATTGATTACCCATCCTGGGGCCTACTATACAACCTTCCTTGGAACATGAGATTAAAATAGTTCAGCTGGTTTTTATCTATATATGTTTGCAATGATTTAAGTATGTATTTTTCATAAGCCCAAATCATGTGACATTGCTCCCCACAAATTAAAGAACACATTTTCCTTGGACAGTACTTGACCATGGCCCTCATTCCACATAAACTGCTGGATCATTTGATTAGAAGACAACACTATAGATAAGTGACAAAAGAAGGCAGTTAATTTTTTAAAAAAATGGCAAGGATTATTTTATTCAGTCTTCTAGAAGATAAAGTTCCTGGGCTCATATAAATATGACAATATATTTACTAAATATGTAGTAGACATTTTGAGAGGTTCACTTATCTTTCCAATTCTCAATTCTACACATTCAATTGCATGAAAATAAAGGTATACGTGGATGGGTGTTTAGATGATTTCCCAGATGGATAATTAATGAAACCCGAGCTTAGTGAGTGTTGTTCATTTGAGCGAGCATTTATAGGCATCACATCCTGCCATAAAGGGGAGAACTGAGAAACCACCAACAAAGATTTTTCGAAATATAACATTGCTTTTTCTGTTACGAACATTTCTGTTGCTTTAATACCTATGACACTCTGAAGAAATTTATGCACATTTATTCCCATCAAAAGTAAAATTCATATTGTGAAGTCAAGGCTTTCACAAAGTATTATGAAATTCTCCACCATTAGCACTAATTAGTACTTGAAGCAGAGATTTCATACCAAGGTTCAAAGAAGTAAATGACTAAGCCATACTAGCAGCTTCTATGCCTGGAGACAGCTCTGTGATTAGGGCGGAGCTTTATCAAACAAAATAAAACAAAACAAAAGCCAATGGGGACTCTGCTTGTTCCTGTCACCTAAAATATGGTCCAGACTACTAAGAGTAATTAACTCATGTAGCTAAAACAACTTAATACAGAACCCAAACGATTTTTGTATATGCATAATTTTTCTTAAACATATTTAATCATTCACTTGAGGAGAAAGGAGGAGTAACAAGTGTAATCACCTTCTATTAAAAACTTCTATTTCTACTAAATTTGTATTCCCTCAAGAGGGTTATTTACTGTTCTTCATAAAGCTAAGCTTTTACTTGCCATTTCACAAAAATTTTTCAACCAAAAAAATTCTGCAAAAGTAGTTCTATAATATCCAGATTAATGATTTCTTATACTATTTTTAATTTCAATCCCTTGCAACTTATTCTTGAGGTAAAAATAAGATAGATTTAAAAATCCTTTTGTTGGGGAACCCTCTTGCACTATTGATGGGAATGCAAATTGGTGCAGCCACTCTGAAAAACAGTGTGGAGTTTCCTCAAAAGATTAAAAACAGAACTACCCTATGATCAGCAATTGCGCTAGTAGAAATTTACCCAAAGGATACAGGAGTGCTTATTTGAAGGGCCACATGCACCCCAATGTTTATAGCACTGCTATCAAATTATGGAAAGATCCCAAATGTCCACCAACTGATGAATGGATTAAGAAGATATGGTGTGTATGTATGTGTACACACACACACACACACACACACACACACACACACGCACACACACACACACTGGAATACTACTTGGCAATGAAGAAGAATGAAATGTTGCCATTTGCAACAACATGGATGGAACTAGATGGTATTATGTTAAGTGAAATAGGTTAGTCAGAGAAAGACAGAGATCATATAATTTCACTTATATGTGGAATTTGAGAAACTTAACATATGATCATAGGGGAAGGGTAGGAAAAATAAGATAAAAACAGAGAGGGAAACAAACCATAAGAGACTCTTAAATACAGAGAACAAACTGAGGGTTGATTGGGGTAGGGAAAACGGGTAATAGCATTAAGGAGGGCACTTGTTGGGATGAGCACTGTGTATTGCATGTAAGTGGTGAGTCAATGGAATCTACTCCTGAAGCCAAGGACTACACCGTATGTTAGCTAACTTGAGAATAAATAAAATAAAATAAGTTAATTAATTAAAATTCCTTTGTTGTTTATAGCTTCAGGCTACATTAGCTGAGGTAGTTCATTTAAAACTCCATTTACCTCAGCACATTTGTTCTAAAGTTCTCTCCTAATTCAAACTCTTCACATAATTCAAGACATAGAACAGTACCAATGAGAAAACCCTACTAAATCTAGGACCTCATTTGATGCAAATGGAATTAATCTAGGCTGAGTGTGGGGGTGCAAAGAACGCTGAGCTGGATTTGAGATTCCTCATTTTAAACTGTGATATAAAAGACACATATAGCCTGCAGAAAATAAGTGGTTTGGATCTTAACCAAGCAACTGCATATGAAAATATTTTATTAGTTCTATGAGACCACAAAAGCATTAGGTATTTTATGTGTGAATGTATATTGTATATATGCATGTATATGTCTACATGCCTATTATAAATGTATACAGTAGTCCTCCCTGATCCATGGGAGACATGTTCCAAGAACCTCAGTGGATTCCTAAATCATGGATAGTACCGAACCCTATATATTGTTTTTTCCTATACTTACATATCTGTGATAAAGTTGAATTTATAAATTAGAATAAGAGATTAACTATAGTAATAAATTAGAACAATTATAATATACTATAATAAAAGTTACATGAATGTGGTCTCTTCTCCCTCTACCTCAAAATATCTCACTATATTTATTCTTCTTCTTCTTGTGATAATGCTAGATGGTAAAACGCCTACATGATGGGATGAAGTGAGGTGAATGTCAGGCATTGTGATTTTCCACGTTAAGCTGCTACTGGCCATCTGACAATACCACAGAAGGGGGATCATCTACTTCCAGACTGTGGTTGACTACAGTAACTGAAGCCATGGAAAGCAAAACCACGGATATTTTGATGTTGCATATGACGATAAGAAAATGTCACACAAGTACTAAAGTCCATTGTGCTGCCTCTCAATACCTTATGCCTCAAAGTATAAGTCGACTTTTCCAAATTTTGTAATATAATCATTTTAGTGGTTTCCTAATTTTTTTTCAATAAGAGCCAACGCAGATTAGATAATCTTAAATAATTAGTAATTTTAAGAAATATATACAAATCTTCAAAGGTGCATGTGTGTATGTTAGGAGGGGATGTATTTGGGAGATTATACATGTAGCTTCATTGGACGGTCAGTTAGAAGTCACACAACTGTTCAAAAGAGAAAGTGTAGTGAATTGATAAGAAAATAATACTATGCCCCCAAATCAAATAATCCAGTGAAGAAATGGGCAAAAGACATAAAGAGACACTCTTCCAAAGAAGACATTCAGGTTGCTAACAGACATGAAAAGATGCTCAACATCACCCATCTTCAGGGAAATACAAATCAAAACCACAATGAGATACCACCTCACACCTGTGAGAGAGGCTACAATGAACAACTCAGGAACAACAGATGTTGGCGAGGAGGTGGAGAAAGAGGAGCATTTTGGCACTGCTGGTGGGAATGCAAACTGGTCCATTCACTCTGGACAACAGTATGGAGGTTCATTAAAAAATTAAAAATCAAACTACCCTATGACCCAGCAATTGCACTACCAGGTATTTGTACAAAAGATACAAAAATGCTGATTCCAAGGGGTACATTCACCCCAATGTTTACAGCAGCAGTATCAACAATAGCCAAATTATGGAAAGAGCCCAAATGTCCATCAACTGATGAATGGATAAAGAAGATGTGGTGTGTGTGTAGATAGATAGATAGATAGATAGATAGATAGATAGTGGAATATTACTTGGCAATCAAAATGAATGAAATCTTGCTGTTTGCAACAACATGGATGGAAGTAGAAGGTATTATGCTAAGCAAAATAAGTCAGAGAAAGATAAACATATGATTTCACTCATATGTGTAATTTAAGAAACAAAACATGAACACAGGGGAAGGGAAGGAAAAATAAAACAAAAACAGAGAGGGAGACAAAACATAAGAGACTCTTAAATACAGAGAACAAACTGAGGGTTGATGGGGGGGGTGTGGGAGAGAGGAAAATGGGTGATGGGCATTGAGGAGGGCACTTGTTGGGATGAGTACCGGGATTGTATGTTAAGTGATGAACCATGGAATCTACCCCCAAAACCAAGAGCACACTTTACACACTGTATGTTAGTCAGTTTGACAATAATTATATTTAAAAAATAATAAAATAAAAAGTTCTATAAAACTGTAAAAATAAATGAATGAATGAATAAATAAATAAATAAATAAATAAAAATTCTAAAAAAAGAAAGAAACTAATACTATGGGGCACCTGGGTGGCTCAGTTGGTCAAATGTTTGACTCTTGATTTCGGCTCAGGTCATGGTCTCACCGTCACGGAATTGAGCCCCTGAGCCTCCCATGTAGGACTCCATGCTGATAGCACATAGGGCTCCACGCTCTTGGGTGGAAGCCTGCTTAGGATTCTCTCTTTCTCCCTTATTCTCTGCACCTCTCCTGCTTGTGCTGTGTCTCTCAAAACAAACATAAAAAAACAAAAACAAAACCAAAACCTAATACTATGATAATACACTTAGGAAGCTAATTAATGTTAAATAATGTTCTATGTTTTTAAACTGCATCAGTAACAATCAATGCTCTATTAATTCATAGCCCCTGTGTGTTAAACCGGCATGTCCAAATAGTTAAGTGTTACATTTTTTAGCACAGGTCTCTCAGTGAACATTAGAATCATAAATCTGTTTCTTTTAATTATGCTCATTTGCATATATTTAAATGCAGATGTCTAGTTAAAGATAATATGAATGATTTTTTTCTTCTTCAGTCTAAAAAGTTGTGTTTTAAAATTAATCCTTACATATTGACTGTAGCAATGTTAACGAATTAGCACTAAATTGAAGAGATCAACTTAAAACCTTTCTGGTTTTCACTCAGTGTGTACATATACACATATATATATATGTATATATATGTATACATACATATATAAAATACAACATAATATGTATAACATATAATGTAATATATGTGTTTATATAATATTTACAATATATGTACATACATTAGTTTTTATTTTTAGAAACTAATAATTCTCATAAATTATTTTACTGCCATTTATTTTGAAAAACACTTTAAAATAGTATTTTCTATTTCAATTTTAAAGCACCTATATTTTCAAATGCAGGATTTTAATCATAAAAAAGTATCATGAAAAAAATATATTAATAATAAAGAGCTATAGAAAGAATAATTATGATTTACAAAGCCAATCTTAAATATATGACTAATCTTTACTGACATACATAAATACCACCATTATAAAACAGGTAATTTCATCAAAATTTTAACAGACTGATTTACTTTGTTTTTCAAAAGAGTAATAAAGAGCAATCCCTAATAAATATTAATTTTCAAAACACAGTAGGCCATCCTAGTCATTATTTCTTAATTCTGCATGTTCTGAGAGAAATAAAATTGATAGAAATAAAATTTTTCACTTTAGGTTATGGAAATTACTTTCAGATATACATATTAAAGAGTTCCAAAAATCTTAAAAATAGCTATCAAAACAGCAGTCAATGAAGCAAAACATATTCTTGTTAAAATCAGCTCATGAATACCATCTGGTTTGCAATAGGATCCTGGTTTGAAGTCTAGGATAAAAGGATTTTAGGGGTGCCTGGGTGGCTCAGTTGGTTGAGTGTCTGACTCTTGATTTCAGTTGCATGATCTCACAGTCATGGGATCGAGTTCCGTATAGGGCTCTGTGCTGGTTGTGTAGAACCTGCGTGGCATTCTTTCTCTCCCTCTCTCTTTGCCCTTCCTTCCCTCTCTCTTTCTCTCTCTCAAAATAAATAAACTTTAAAAAAAATTAATAAAGAGTTTGCTTTATTATTCAAAAAGCTCTGTATTTGTTCAATAAGTCTAAGAGTAGGAAACAATAGCTTTAATACTCTATGTATTTTTAAGGCATACAGAGGTGATAATATTTTAAATGTAGCTTATTTTTAGTGTAAAAAGTGGTATATATCATCACTGACAAAACATGTGCTACTTCTGCAATACATATCTTTTTTAAAAGAAATAATTTAAAATGTTAATTTTTAAGATCAAGAAATCTTTGAGTGAATTAGATCCCTTGTAGCTGCAAACAAATCCTATGAATTCACAATGCTATTTCTCCCAGTGGATGTCACTTTCTCCCCTGATTTTGTAGAGGACATGCTATATTAATCTTGCATCCTGAAGTTATTGATCATCTGAGGTAATGATGTAAATCGGTCTCTTTGTATATAAGAAAGATAAAAGGCATGAGGAACACATTTTGGTGCTCTGGTTTATTTACCCAGAAAAGTAAATTTAAAATGGTTATAGAGCAGAGGAATCCACTTTCTAGAGAAGCAGCATTATATATTCCATGAAATAAGAAAGCCACATAATTACTAGGATATTTGAGAATTATTTGTATCAACCCATAAAGTAAAGCTCTTTAATGACAGTTGGTAAACTTGTGCTGAAGAAATAGAGATATTGCTAAATGTCTACCTGACAAAAGGAACTCAACACTACTGGATATCTATAGTTGCCAGACTTTGTGATGGGAAGGTAGTGAATGTCACTTCATTTAATCATTACAGATAGATATTTGTTCATTCCACATCATTTTCCACCTTTTTTTTTTTTTTTTTTTTCCTATTTGGCTCCCAGTAAGCATTCTAATTGAAGAAGTATTCTACTAATAAAAGTGAGAAAATCATTGTGTACATAGTACCTTTCATTAGAAAGCATACTTCTTCCCTTGCTCTTTCTAAATTGTGATGAAAAGAAATAATTATCAAGTTGTGTCTAAGTAGTCAGCTTAACCCCTTGGAAGCAATAAATTTTGACTTTGTTTTTGTTATATCTCTTGAGAATTTTCCCAAGGAACAAACTGAAGGACTTAAGAAAAAAGGTAGTAATTTTCTTCCATCTATATTCAAAGTTAAAAATTTTCATTTGTAAAGGGAATTCAGCTACAAGGTAAAACTTTTTCGTTACACAGAAGTTATAAAAAAACAGATTTTGGCTTTGGAGCTATGACTTTGATATGAGAATGATGGGGTCTGGAAAATGGAAGAATGTCTTACAGACATTGGGGAACATTACATAACTCAATAAAATTATCTCAGATAACTCCCTGCTTCAGTTATGCATGCTGTACACATTATTTTGTAATTTTTATGTTAATTAGTGCTAATTTTAATAAATTGAATATACAGGACATTGTAGGGGTTAGCCTGAACTCAAAGTGCCATTGAAACACTAACTAGACACTAACGATGCTTCTGCCTTAGAACTCCTATGTCAAAGATGTGATCCAAGTTCCAAGATGGAAAAACCATATGTGAATTAAAGGATCTTATGCCACACACAGGTGAATTCCAAAAGGGTGGGAATAAAATGAAATTTAAATCTCCAGGAAGGAAGATTCATTCTTTCTCTTTTTCTTTCTTTCTTTCTTTCTTTCTTTCTTTCTTTCTTTCTTTCTTTCTATTTCTTTTTTTTCTTTCTTTCTATCTATCTACCTATCTATCTACCTATCGTGTATGAGGGGGAAAGGGGCAGAGGGAGAGAGAGAATTTAAGGAGGCTCCAAACTCAAAACAAAGCACGCATGAAATGGGGCTCAATCCCACAACCCTAGGATCATGACCCAAATTGAAATCAAGAGTTGGATGCGCAGTCAACTAAGACACACAGGTGCCTCAGGAAAATTTTACCCATAAGGAAGAATTCTGTAATAACCAAAGTGCTCCAAAAAGTTTCTGAGACAGTTACTAAGGAAAAAAAAAATGAGTATGGAAAGATGACCAAAAGTCAACCAACCAAGCAAAAACAGTCCACATTTGTCTGTGAACAAACAAAATGTACAGTATAGTGCTTCAATACATATTACGAGCTGAAATGTGTCTCTCCCCCCTCCCCCGACCACACATAAAAAAAGTATGTTGGTGTACTAATCCCTAACACCTCAGAATGTGAAACTATTTAGACACAGAGCCTTTACGGAGGTAGTCAAATTATAACTGAGTCACTGATGCGGAACCTAATCTAGAGGACTGGTGTCCTTATGAAGAAAGGAAATTTGGACAAAGAGATGGACAGAGAAGGAAGACAAGGTGAAAATACAGGGATACCGCTATCTACAAGACAAGGAATGACAGAGGCTAGGAGAAGCTGGGAGAGCGGCCTGGAAGAGCCCTCAGAAGGAACCAACCCTGTTAATACCTTGATTTTGGACTTTTAGCCTCTAGAACTGAAACAATAAATTTCCCTTTTCTTAAGCCATCCAGTGTGTGGTACTTTGTTCTGAGAAACCTAGCAAACTAATACAGTTCATGGGCAAGAAGAGCAAAATGATCCCAGTCAAGCATGAACTCTGCCCCTTGAGTCACCTTGTACCTTTAGAGCTTACCACAGTGTCTGAAAAAGAGCAAAGAGTGAGTGACTGAGATAATGGGTGAATGAAAGCAAGAATACATTTAAAAATGAATAAACCTAACTGAGGGATTTAAATCAGAATTGTAGGTAGAGCAGAGGAAATGACAAGATAAAAAGACCAAGCATGGTCCTGAATTAGTAAGAAAAATCAGATAATGGCGAGTTTTTTTCAGAGACTAATAGAAAACAAGAACTGTGAAGTTCAGAGGCTAATATTCTAATTCTGACCAGATCACTGGTTTATTAAGGAATAATGATAAAGGCACTAATCTACTCTGGGTTTTGTTCTTCATCTGTAAGGTAAATGGACTGCCTAATAGCTGAATACCATTCAACTTGTTCATTGTGTCTGCCAGATGTGTTACCCAAAGATAAACAAAGTGGAAGTCACACTTTAAGTAAAGGGGGTATCATTTTATGTTATCAACAGGACTGGCTAGGATGGGTCTAGATTGTGGCAATGAAAAAGTAAGTGACCAGAGTCTTTTAATACATGTCTTGGCCCATTGCTTTTATGCTTATACTTCTCCCTTTAATACATTTATTCAATAAATATTGAGTGTCTATTTTGTGCCAGGCATTGTTCTAGGCACTTGGGACTAGAGAGCTACAATCAATGCAAAACTCCTGTTCTTGCAGAGGTGAGGTTCTACTGGAGAAGAAAGATTATATTTGATTAAATAAACATTCTATTAATAAACATTATATAAAATTTAAATATATTCAAATGTATAATTATTTAAATAAAGTAAATATATCTTAAATAAATATATATTATATATGTGTATAATTCAGAGGATGCATAATGGGGATTTATGGTGATATGAAGATTTATTTAGAGAATAAGGTAAGGAGAGCCTCTCTATGGAAGTAAAACTTAAGCAGAAACTTGTACACAGGCATGAGCCAGACAAAGATGGAGGAGAGGGAGATCCCAACACAGGTCCAGGATGGGGAGGAGATTAGCAAGGTCAGTGGTAGGAGCAGAGGAAGAGGAGGGGGCTAATGTGAGGAGTGACTGAGGAGGTTGTGAGACAGGCAGAGAAGAGATCATAAGGGTCCATGTACAGAAATTTTTAATATATTCCAAATTTGATGAGGATCTGCTGGAGAGTTTAAGCTGTGGAGTGTGTGCCACAATCTGTCATACATTTTAGAAAATCAATTTAGGTGCAGTTTAGAGAATTGGCTGTAAAGAAGGCAAGAGTGGAGGGAGTCCAGGGACTAGATAAGAGTGTAAAGTGTTAAAAAAAAAAAAAAAAAAAAAAAAAAGATGCTGGTTTTGGTCTAATCACCTGATAGCCAATGGGAAGTAAATCCAAACTCTAACTCAGAAAATTAGAGTCCCTCTGACATGTTCCTTGCTACTTTTCCAGTTTCACTTACAGTTAAACTCTTCCTCTTCCTCTTTGCTTTATGTTTGGTCATCAGACTGAACATTTACACATTGTGTTTCCTCTGTTTGGAAGGGCCTCCAGTTTTCTTCTCATGGTTCAACAGAGATTTCACCTTCACATTCCAGAACCTCCTCTGTGAAACATTTCCTGACACTTCCAGAAAAGGAGATCTTTCCACAGAACCTCATAGAGAATAGAACTTCTCTTTCATGCTATATTATATTATGCTATTTTATGCTGTGTTGTCTCAATGGCAACTGAAATGTGTGATTCATTTCAACTTTACTAGTCTGAGAAAATTAACAGTATGTAAATTAATGAGCTAAACTTCTTAACCCTATGTCACTATGAATATCACTTAGAAGATTATTCTTTTCAGTACAACTGAAATCCATACTTACAATTAAGAAATTAATTTAGCTTTTAAACAGACTGAAAGCATATCTAGAAATGGGCAAAGAAACAAATTATAAAATTCACATAAGAGAATCAAAGTGTCTAAAGTGCCAAAAACATTGCCTGTATATAAAATGGTCTACTCTGTGCTGGAAATAAGGCAGTATCTTTCAGTTGGTATACAATTATTCCATACTAAAGCACTGAGTTCAGCCAATTAGAAAAAGGAACCATTGAACTATGTTTCAAGGCTCAATACATCTAGGAATTTTCAGGCTCAGAAATTATTTAGTATTTCTACCCAACTTCTTTTATGATTAGATAGTTAATCAGTATCAGTACCTATAACACAACTCACATAACTCATTTTATCTTTCATTTCACATTTCCAAATCTGAAGTGAATACTCTGGGGAAAAAATACGGACAACTTCAATCTCTTCTCTGAGTTCATATGAATTAAGGGTACTGGACCATATATTAAGTTAATGATCAATACATCAACTGGAAATCTACAGTATTCTGTAATGATGTAATCCTACAGTATTAAAGTACTGTCAAAAATCACATTTTCTAAGTTTTCCAAGAAACTAGTTAGGCGAATTTATATGCCACTGCTAGAAAAATAAATACCTACACATAGAGCAGAATTGAGAATCACTTCTCACAATAGATACAATTCTAGAAAGAAAGCCATACAAAAAATAATTCTCTGTAAATTGAATGAAATCTCAATGCATTAGTGGTTTCCTGACTTAACAGCTAATGACCTCTGTCCCCCCACATGAAGACATTTTTATTTTTAGGATATACTGTTTCAAAAAATATGTAATAACAAAATGCCACTATGAAACTATAAAACAGACATGAATTTTTAATTTTTAAATATCCCTATCGAGATGTCTCTTTACCTATGAATAGAGTGACTGTCATGCTTAACGGCATATTTTTCAGTCCATGGCCAATGTTTAAGGCCGGTGGAAATGTAGCAATATCTCAGAAAAACCCATTCAGAAGCTTTGGGATTTGAAGACCTGAAGTTCAGAAACCAGTAAATTAATGGAACTTTTAATGTGAACATAAATCCTGTCTTAAATTGAACTATTGTATTTATCAACAGCCTTCTAAAGAGTTATATATTAAATTTTTAGAGTAGAATAAACTTTTAATAGCTGATGATTAACATCTCTTATTAGCTCAGCTAGAGAGATCTTTACAAATGTGTCCAACATATCTGTATACTTTTTCCTTTGAAGCATACTCATATATTTTTAAATAATTATCACTATTATTTAAAAGAACATAATTTTTTTTTTGTTTCTATAAGCCCTAGGACTAAGGCTTACCTGATGTTATATTAAGAAAGTTGTCAGAAAATAAATAAGCATGAATGAACTATGAAATAATATTACACTTTAATCTGCCAGCCCTAGAAAAGCTCACTTTTGAGCAGTCAATGTTCTAAGCCCTTTTATGAAACCATTCTGGCTGGAAGAAGATGAAATTACTTTGATGATCCCCAAGGACCCTTCTACTAAAGAACTTCAGGTGTCACTGCGTCTAAATTTAAGGGCATCCTTTGCCTTCCTTATCTGTTTATGTTCAGTATTTATTCCATCATCCTTGAAAATACATATTAACTATATCCACTGAAATCACAGTCTACCACTGACATTTGGGAGATTTCAAGATTAGAAGAAAACTTTCAATCTCATTGGTCATAAAGTAATAAATTTCTTTCTCGTTTTGCCTCACATAAGATGTCTTCTTCTTTTGGTATTTCTAAATGGGTGGAGACTTTTCTGTTTTTCCCCAAATTTCTAATAAACTAGTCCTTACTAAACTTTAGTATTAGGTTCCTAAGTTACCAGGAGCCTCAACGCCTCCTCAAGTCTGCACACACATGGTTAACATCAACTCATCTACTGTCTTCTAACTGAAAAGAATCACTCTTACCGTGTAGCCCTCGGTATACTGAAAAGGAGCCCTGGAACTTTCATCTGCTGTTGGACTCAGAGGCTTGGGGTCAGACATGGACCGCTGCATCATCTTGGCTGTTTTAGGACTTGCCGGGGGCACTTTAGCCATATCTGGATGCAGTACTTTCTGCGGACTTATATCATCAGGGAGGGGTTTTTCATAAGGTACAAAGGCTGATTCTAAGGCTTTGCCTGGTGAAAGTGGTGAGATGGGTGAATAAAGGACTTTTGGAGATTTGGGTGGGGAAGGAGCCAGCTGTAATGTGGAATCTGCCCGAAGGTGAGATGAGTAACCAATCTCTAAAGGTGTTGGGCGTTTCTTGTCTTTGGGTGGAGATGTGGCACTCAGATATTGAGGACTCTGTGTGTCTGAATCTGCTTCTGTTTGACATCCTAAACTGCCCCCTTTGTAAGTCTTTTCAGGTGCTGAAATGTGTTTAATTATTTCTACCTTGGCATCCACGCGTGCCCGTACTGAAGGTGTTCTTATGGTTCCGACTGGTTCAGTCTGCACAGATATCTCTGCTACTGTTTGAACTGCTATGCTGGAGACTTTGGAAAGGGGTTTGGTCTTGTCAGCCTCTGCAGTGCTGTCACCATATTTCCCTACTCGAGCTTTCCTCCTTGCTCTAGCAGGCACATCCCATTCATCCTGATCTTCGTCATCAGTTTGGACACTCGTATCAACACTCTTTTTGGTTCTCCTCCTCCTACTCACATAACTCCGATCTGCCGCGTCCTCGTCGTCGGTTTGAACGCCACTGTCCACTATCTTTTTAAAGCAGCGCGGATCATCAGCCATATGTTCCCCGAGCTCATCATACTGTCCACGGACTTTAGCCGCAGCGCTTCTCTTTTTGGGTGGTTTCTCATCTTTCACAACCACATCTGTTAGAGGTATTTCTGACACTGTACTCAGGATGCCAGGTGGGGCGATGTACTGAGTGACGCCATCAGACTGCACCGTGTACCATCCTTGGCTCTGTGGTATTTCAATCGCCACGACGGCCGAGGCCGTGGTGGTTGCATCCTCAGGTGCCCAAAACTGGCCGCCTTCTGGGGCAGCGTACTGACCTTCCAAAATTGCCTGCTCTGTCGTGGTTTGCGGAGAAGCAGTTCCAGAGGGGTCATAGTTATACTGGTAGATCTGGCGAATCTTCTGCTCTTCTAGCTGCTGGTGAAGCTGTTGCTGCAGCTGTTGGATCTGCTCCAGCTGTAACTGCTGCTGAGCTAATGTCTCCTGCCTCATCATGAACTGGGCTTGCCGCTCTTCTTCCTGCTGATACAGAAGGTGCTGCTTCATAGACTGCAGCTCCTCCAGCTTTTTTTGAACCATGATCTTTTCCTGTTCTCGGAACCTTTGAATCTCCTGACGTTCCCACTCTAATTCCTCGGCAAAACGTTGCTGCTTGATTTTCTCCAGTTCCAAGAGCTCACGCTCCAAGTCGAGCTGCTGCTGTTGTTTGCCTTCTTCGGGGACAATTAAAATAGCACTTTCGTCTCCCACCACTTCGGAAAACACGTCAGAGGCTGTGGTTAGAGTGGGAACGGAGTCTATTGTCTCAGCGGTAAGGGTTTCCACTGTAATAGTTTGCAAACTGGCATTGATATCGATACCGGTTGCTGCAATGTCTGTTTCAGATGCACCTGTTGTTAGGAAATATGATCTAGGCATTGGCTGGCTCTGGTGCAGGGCGGATAACGAAGTCACCGCGTCAGCTGTGTGCACGCCAGACAAATCCCTCACCGTGGTGCTGAAAATGGAGCCAGGCTGTGTGGTAATAGCAAACGTGGAGGGAATCGGAGTTGCTACTGAAGAATAGACAACACCATTGGATGACCTCAAAACACTCCCCACACCATACTGGGATCCCGGAGGTGGAGTCATTCTTGCTGTGGAATACTGTGGGGTACTAATCCCAACTTCTGAAATGACTTGTCGTGTTTCTGGATATGGACCTGTAGTCTTGCTTGAATAATCCATTACCTCACCTGAAATACAGGGTAGAGTTACAGTCCAGTTCCCATAATAAATGATGCGTTTGGGGTTTGAGGGCCCTCTTGATCTTGACGAACATAATGAATGGGACTGCATGCAAATCCACAGGTTAATCTAATTGGATGCAGAATGAAAGCAATGTTGAACATGCAGGCACATGCAGGTGACTTTGGGCAGAACAAATTAAAAACTGAAGAAACAAAAGCGCACATGTACTCCGAAATATGCTGCCAAAACATCCAAAGAAAGAGAAAAAGTAACACAATTGGAAAAGGGACCACATTTTCATCCTGAAATGAGATGAGGGACACCATAATGACATTTCAAGGAAAGGTCTGCTGCCACATCATACTGACCTGCAGTAATTCTCCCTGAAGTTAGATCTACTGCTGTATCAGTTCCTCCCGAATAATCAAAAGCATTCTTACTTTTATAGAAAAAATGTCCAGCTTCTGCTAAATTCGTGTCAGACATGGAAGGTTTCATTCCCCCAATCCCTCTATAACCAGAAGGGCCTGACCGGTCATATTGATAGTGGTCATCCCTATAACCAAAACGATCCTCAGGAAGAGTAGTTGCGGGCTGCTGTGCTGTGCAGCTCCTTCCAAAAGGTAACTTGTAAACCATATCGCAGCATACAGCTCTTCTTCCTGCAGTCAGATCGACAGGCTTTTCATCATCTTCTACTATTTTGGTCACCACACCGGAAGTAGATTCGTCCATCGTTACAACAGTTCTGTGAGACTTGGTTGTACTGAGATCTACTACTTCTCCATCAGCCATTCCCTGGCGTGTGACGCTATCCGTCCATCCATTTGTGACTCCGACAGGAGGTGCGGTAACAGGTTTTGTAACAGCCGATGTCACTGGGTGTGCTGATGTACCTAAAGATAAGTTTATTGGTGCATCCTCCCTAACTGCAGGAAAGGCCTGGCCACTCGGTATCCTGTACGGGGGAGGCTCAGCATGCTTCGATGTAGTAAGCTGGAGGGGTGCTGGTGTTGCATGTTCTATACCCACTAGGCTTTCTGGGCCCATGGTGTAACCTGAACTAGCTGCGCACGTGACGACAGTCGCCGTCTCAGTGACCAGGGGCATCGGCGTTACTGCTGATGAAGTTGCACTGAGATTTATAATAGATGGTTGGACGGCGCTGATTTGTCTCCCATAGACTTCATGTGTGGTGGTCTGCCTTTTCATATCCATTGTGGAGGCAGAAAGATCCATACACTTTTCAGTTACTTTAACTTCTACTTTTGGTACTGTACGCAAATCAATGGCATCACCAACAAGCGGCAACTTTCCATTTTCCTTATGCTGACGCTTCTCTAAATGTAGGTTATCTAGAGCAAGAGGCTCTGGAGGAATCGATATAGAGACACTGCTGAGACCAACACTAGTGAGTGCACTTCTGGCTGCTGAAGCCTCAGCCTTGGAAACTTCAGTTGTGAAAAACTGTGTAACTGAGGTTGGGGCTGCTTGAAATGAAGATAACGTTGTGACAGGGACAGCAGAAAATGTCTCCAAAGCTCCTGACATGTACAAGCTCTGTTCTGAAGAACTTGGCATTCCTGCAGTTGTCATAGGAGGAACTACAGAAAACACTGGTTCGATGGAAATCAGGTCTTTGGGGGGTGATCCCAGGGGCCAACTGGTAACTGCTTGACTAGTTGAAGAATCGGTTGGAGTCCCAGGTTCAGATGGCAATGTGATAACCACGTAGGTTTCCATGAGGGATTTGGAAAATCTTGGTGAGGACTTGTTAGAGTGAGGGGATGCTGGGGAGGTAGGGGAAGGTAATTTATAATCTGCTGAAGTCACTAAATTTAATGTCATGTTTGAAGCTAAAGATAGACCTGTTGGCTTGGGGTGTGTATCTGTTGATTTTTGTGTAGTTACTGGAAACTGAGGGACTGCTGGTTTAGGGGCAATCGGAGGTTTACTTGGCTCAGGTCTATGTGTAAAGACAAGTCCAGATGGGATGGAAGATGGCTTAGGAGGAACAGGAGGAGGTGCAGTGGTACATATTTTTGTTATAGGTAACCCATTACTTCTTGGAATAGCTGTAGCCTCTACTGCAGTAACAGCATCAACTAGAGGTTTAGCTGTAGTGGTTACAGTCTCTGGAGCTGTAATTGTTAACTTTTTTGTAGGATGAATGATTGGCTTGGGTGAGGTTGGTGGAGGGAGAGGTGGAGGGGGGGGAGGAGGGGGAGGGGGAGGAGGGGGAGGGGGAGGGGGAGGGGGAGGAGGAGGCTGTGCTGATGTGTCCAAAGAAGAACTTCTAAAGAATGGACGCATTTTAGTTGGAAGAGAGGTAACAGAAGGACCGCCGGATGGCAACGGAGATGCAGGTTTTGTTTGATCAAAGACCTGTCCTGATGTAAAGCACGTTGCTGAAACCCGCACCCCTACTGGAAGGGCCACTGCAGAAGAAGGAGGTTGATCAAACACAGTTTCAGAAAAGCTCATCTTTGTTAGTTCAACCTCAGTCTTCTCCCTTTTATCTCTGTAAGCTTCCAGAACCTCGAGAATAATTCCATTCCCAGTGTCCTTCTTGGCTTTCTTCACTGCGTCTTTTGCAGATACAGGTAAGTCAGTGGAAATAGTGTCAGCAATCAGCCCCTCTGGTTTAGTTCCTATAGGTTCTAGAATAGGAGGCTCCACATCAGATAAGGAAATCACGATATGATCAGCACCAGTTCTTCCATCTGGTGTGGTGGCTCGATCTAAAGATACACTTATTTCTTCCGGATAGTCTATAATGCTGCCCGGAAAATATGTTGATGAAGAAATTCCCTCAGAATCTTCAAATTTAGTTACTACATCCACTGGTTCCATATAAACTGTGGTTATGCTATCCAAGGTAGTGACGGGTGAGGAGCTATCTGTGGTACAAACTGAAGAAACAGAAGATGTGAGAGAGGGTGTGTCAGAGGGTGGGACGGATGTAGCACTTTCTGAAGGCTCAGAGTAGGTCAAAATCAGTGATTCATGGGCAATTATCTCTTGGATTTCCCTTGTATAATCTGTTACATATTCATCCTCAATTTCTTCTGTTGAAAAATGTTGGGTTATTTTGACATCTGGGATAGAGAGTGTTGCACTGCTGGTCGAATCTGTAAGAGATGCTCCTGAGAGAACACTTGATGTCAAAGATGCATCGGGCACCCTGTCAAAGTCCACGGTAGACTCTATCGTGTCATCTGTGATGGGGGGCTGGGTTGGACTGGATCCAGGTGTTAACTGCATTTGCTGCCTCTTCATGAGTTCTTCATAGGCAGCATCAGCGTCTAATAATTTTTTTTCTTCACTGGTGGAAGTCACCATACTACCCAGATCCACTATTTCATGGCTTTCTGGGATGATAAAAGAGCTTGAAACAATGTCTTCTTGGGGCACAATAGAATGTAAGCTTTCTAACTCATAAAACTCTTTCTGGAGGTCTGTTATTTTTTGCATAGGATCTTCATAAATCTGTTCTGGGAGTCTTATTTTCTGCTCTTTCCCTCTCTGCTGCATAAATCCATTTTCGTCTTCTTGCCTTGTTAGCAGACTGCCATCTACTGAACCATTGTATGTGTCCTCTACTAAAGATTCATAAATATAATCCTCTATTAACATCCCACCATACAAAGGCTCTTTTTCAAACATTTCATCTCGTTCAGGTACAGCTGGAAAAGGTTTATATTTGTGGGTTTTGTGCATCATTTCTTCATACATCTCCTCGGCACTTTTTAATGCCTTTTGGCCACCTTCTTTCTGCATAATAGACTGCTCATCTGTTGGTGAATATAAAGACACAGCTGTGGGCAATTTGTAAACTTTTTGCACTTCTATTATCTTTTCTGGGCTTATTTCAAAGCCTTCTGGGTCTGACTCTATGCTAGGTGAGTATTCAGAACAAGAAGATCGATGGAGCTCCTCCATTTCCGCAGCCTGGCGTAATTCTTCTGTTGGAGATGCATCTTCAATGGGAGAAAGATTACTGGGTGGTGTCTTTGGTCTTTCCCTCCTTCTCTGAGCTCGAAGTTCATCTTTGTCTTTCTTTGATTTCTTACTAGAAGTCTTTCTTTGCTGCTGTTCCAATTCCCGCTGCTTTTCTTGCTCCTTTAATAATTCTTCCTCCTCTCTCAATTCTTCTTCCTCTGAAGAATCTTCAATAGTAGGTAAAAGAGGACCATGTGACCTGTGGCGAGCCTTACGTTGTTGTTTGCTCTCTCCTTTTTTGTGACTTGGGCTACTGTCACTGTCCTCATCAAGAGACGACACTGAGGTAGGGGATGTGCCAGGAGTGAAGCTGGAAGCATGAAGACTAGAAGATCCTTCCCCCCTTGACCTATCTTCTGGGGAGTCTGTCAAGCTCTCCATTTCCAATTCTGGCTCCTCATCAAAATACAAAGCCGTTTTTTTCTGTGATGAGTCTGCAGAGTATTTATCTGCTATTGTGCTGTTGAGTTCAATGGTTTTGAAGCGACGTAGCCCCCCTCCTCCAGCAACTACAAGTTCTTCACTCTCTTGACTTTTAGTTTCTCTGTACTTAAGCTCAGGACTCTCATCAAATGTCTCATCATCTTCATCATGCCACGAATGGCGTCTCCCTGCATCATCATCAAAGCTGGCACTGCTTTTCCGAGTTAGTCGCCTGTGTTTCCCGGCTGTTGCTTTCCCTTTTCCTTTCATGTCTTCCTTCTTCTGGCTCTCAATACTACTACTAATCTCTTTGAGCTGGCTCCTAATGAACTCATCATCTTCAGAAGCTGAAGCATCTTCGTCAGCACTCATTTCTATAATCTGTTTTCGAATAAAGTCCTCCTCTTCACCAGACCCTTGACTATCTTCCTGTTTATACTCATCACTGCTCGATGAACCAACACTGGTTCTCCGTTTTCTTTGTGGAACAGGTGAATTTTCACTTTCACTACTGTCTTCGACTGAATCATAAAGCTGTCTTCTTGTAGCTGTGTCATCAACAAACTCGGACTTTTCTTCATGGTCCTTTCTGGAAGGAATGTCTTGTTGGCTATCTTTTTTTAAAGTGTCTTTTTCTTCTGGACTCTTTTTGAGCTCCTCTTCTGAAATTGTAGTTTCTACTGTTTCAGATAAACTCTGAGTTTTCTGTGGGTCCTTTGGCTGCTCAGAAGAAACCTCATGAGGTTGAGTTTTCTTTTCTGACTTTTCTTCAACAAGTGTACTTGCCTGAGCTTCCAAAATGGAGAGGACCGTACTTTCTAACTTAGCCAAATCTGAGGGGCTGGAAGGACTGCTTTCTTGGGAAAAAGAGTCTTTTTTGAGTCCCTTGAGCAAATCTTTTTCATCGCTTGGAATAAGACTTGGAATTTCACCAAGTGAACTTGATATCCCATCAGAAGAATATCCTGTGTCACTCAGACCTTGTGGGCTTTTTGGTTGCTGAGAACTTGAAGTGTCTGATTTGTCATCTTCCTTTTCCTAGCAGGGAGGAAAAGATACAGGAAAAACTTAACGTGATTAAACTAGTAACATGGCCTCTCTATTACTCCCAATTACTACTATGAACTGAGGAATAATTATAGGATTTCTTTTCAACTATAGGCCAGTATTTAAAAAAAAAAAAAAAAATCTCTGGGCCCAAAACAGTTAAAATAGTTGATACATACTGATTAAGGTTAGTTTTCAGTTAAACTAAGTTAAATTAAATGTCAATTCTCAATGACATTTGATTTTTTCCATGAATACTCTTTATATTTCAATAGCATTTTCTTTCAAACACGTGATTATCTTTCTCAGCACATTTACTTTGGAAAAACGTTCTAAACTGTCAAAGAGAAAAATTAATTTTTTCATTAATATAATCAATACTTTTGAATTCTGAGGACAGGCAAAGAAAGAAAAAAAAAAAAATCAGAGGATGGGCTTTGTACCAGACTACAAGTTGTAAGAGATGATGGAAAATTTACTTAACAGAAATATGTAGGTAATGTGACTGTAATGTTATCCATCTCAACTATCAGAGGAGATTTATTTTTGAAATAGACTCCAATAAGGCACTACTTTTAAAAGACACTTTAGGGGCGCCTGGTTGGCCCAGTTGGTTGGGCGTCTAACTTTGACTCAGGTCATGATCTCACAGTCTGTGGGTTCAAGCCCTGCATTAGGATCTGTACTGAGAGCTCAGAGCCTGGAGCCTGCTTCGGATTCTCTGCTTCCCTCTCTCTCTGCTCTTCCCCACCCCCAACTCGTGTTCTGTCTCTCTCTCAAAAATAAATAAACATCAAAAAATAATAAAAGATGTGTAAATAAAAAATAATTTAAAGATGTGAAGACACTATATTTACTTGGTATTGTTATTATAATTCTCTATCATTTGAAGTGAATGTTTAGAAACTATAAACTTTGAAAAAGTTATGCAATAATTACTGACTCATGGCTTTACCTCAAGAGAAATATCCAGCTATTATTTTTATAGTGTTGCTAATCTCATTTATTTTCAGCATCGCACCTCAAAGATATTTAATAAATATCACTTACAAATGTCTTCTGACTTTGCAAATACATTGGACTTTTACCTTTACACCATGTCAAAGTCAGCTCCTTTCAACCAGTTCAACAATTAAATTTTCTAAATGGGATCATGGGCTTTCCAAGGAGCTCGGACACTAAGCAGACAAATCACAGCCTCGACCTGCTGCTTTTCTTGGGCTGTGATGAGGCCATGCCAGTGATTTGGTTCCAGAATCAGAGTAGCCTTAAATGAAAATACTAAGCACAGAGGCTTTTTGTAGAAGTCGAAATTAAAATTACCCAAGAGCAAAATGGAACTCAGCTGATCCAGTGAGTTGTCATGCTTAGAGTGTTAAAATAACCCCCACAGCCCTATGGAATGAAGAGGTCAGAAAACAAACCACAGGAGGACATGCTCTGTTTCACCCTGGCCTCTGAGGCCACCTCAATTCCACTAAGTCTGTACCTTGAACTAACTATCTGAATATTTTCAGTGGGTTTGTAAGCATGGGCTCCTCCCATGATCACACGTCAGGTTGAACAAACAACAAACATGAAAGAAACTTTCTTCCTTCTTTCTCTCCTCTCCTTCCTTCTCTTCTCCTTCTTCCTCTCCTTCTCCACCTCCTTGTCTTTCTGCTTCTTTTAGCTGTAGAGTTCTCAAATATAGAAGCTGTTGGTTTGATATTCATTTTCCACTCATGTTTCTCTCAATACCTATATTGTTACTATGTATGGTTAGAAACGTATTTTGAATACATTATGTGGTAAAATTCTTTGGCCAAATTTACAACACGATGTAACTCAAATTCAAAAAGACAGTGATAGGGGCTTAGTCAGTTAAGCATCTGACTCTTGATTTCGGCTCAGGTCATGATCTCACAACTTGTGAGTTCGAGCCCCCACATCAGGCTCTGTGCTGACAGCACTGAACATGCTTGGGATTCTGTCTTGCTCTCCCTCTCTCTCTGCTTCTCTCCTGCTCATTTTCTCTAAGAATATAAATAAACTTAAAAAAAAAAAATCAAAAAGACGGTGACATATTATTCACAACTCTAGTGCAAAAAGCAGTAAGTACTTTTTGGTTTACCATGAATTAACTTTCCAGGTCATTTCAGATGTCTTCCCAGGAAAAAGTTACTTATCAACAATTCCAAGACTTTAGTTAGTAGTAGGGCTCATGAGCACCCAACTAATATTGGTTCCTTTATCTTAAGAGCTACACGTTAAAGAGGTCAGCACAGGTGAAGCAGACTTCTAATAAAATCTTTCTAGATGGTCCAAGGGGAGGGATGTTTCTATCTCCTTATATCCTACACATTGATGAACACAATTTCTTTGAGTCCAATATGCTTTCTATGTCTTTCTTTATCTGCCTTCCCACTCTTCACTAAATCGTAGTAAACACCATAACCAGAGAGGTGGGGTACCTAAGCTCCTTGTGGAAAAAGAAAAAAAAAAGGTAAAAAAAAAAAAAAAGGTTAAAAAAAAAAGATCTTTCAGAATCAAATTGTGATAGTGACATTTATATTCTTTATTTTGCATCTGCATAGGTTATAAAACAACAAGGTAATACAGTATCCATATATGGAGGAAACGTAACCATTGTTATATATAACAATTCTTTTGAGTATAATAAAAGAGAAATTAGAGTTTTATACAATGGATTCTGCAGATTCTACATTTTATAAAAATAAGATTAGGATCAGACATATAATGTGACAAACAGAATTAAGATACATTAGACAGGGGACTAACACACATAAATATCAAAATACCCATCCTGCAATCTCCTTATGTGGCCTATCTCCATGTCCTCAAGCTTTCTTTCTTTCCTTGGTACCATATTCTACCCATTTCTCCCTCCTGCTGCTCTCCCGGTCTCTTTCCTCCACATTCTGCAGAGGATTCAATCATTATTTACCTATGATGATGCTGTGATGATTTTCCCCTCTAAATGACTGTTACTCTCCATATTATCAGGTGGTAAAAGGCTGCAAAGATTTTGCTCGATATGCTTGCAGGTCTAAGATAAAATGTTTGGAGTGTTTAATAAGAAAATCAAGTTAGGTGACCAAAGGGCATTGGTCTGAATTTTTCAGAAGAGACAGTTGCTCATGTATTTATTGTACCATGGTACAGTGAAAAAAAGTCCTAATGTCAACTCTTCTCCCACTAACTCGCATACCAAAGTCTTCTGGTAGAGGCGAGTGATCTTCTTCACTACACGGTTAGCTGGTTAAATCTCAGATCACATACCAACCAGGCCCTTTGGCTCTTTAAGGCACCTACCCATTCATCTTTTCACTCACTGCTGCTAAAAACAGAAACAAAAAAAGAAAAGAAGTTTTACTTCATGTACAGAGAGGGGCACACTGAGGCACTCATCCGTCCAAGCAGTGATCTCTTCTATGGCTATCTACTTTTCTCTGGGAGATTTGTGAGTGGGGGTACGAGTGAAATTCCTACTCACACAGGTTAACTGGGCTACACAGCTAATATACACTGCAAAACCCTTGGTTCCTGGATAACTTTTTTTTTTTTTTTTTTTTTTTTTTTTTTAGACAAGGGAATAATGTGATCAAATCAGAAAGAGTAGATGGAACTAAGAAGAACATAAAACATGCTGTATAAGTTGGGTTTGGTTTTCTCGATTCCATCTTCAAATGGATGTCTGAAGTACTGTAACTTGAGAGGAATATGATCAAAGTATTTATGTGAGGGAGGCATAATTTGGCTTATTTTCTTCCAAGTTTCTAAGTCCCTAGGACTAAAAGATTGGGAGTTTTCTTCTAATTGCTTCAAAAATGTGTCGTTACATACTTATTTTTGAGAAGAATATTATGTTACTTGTGATAATATATTCAAACTTAATAAATAGATCCAAACAGTTCTTTCTAAATTTCGTATGTATTATATATAACACATATATGCATTTATGTGCATAAACATCACGGTAGTTTATTACTTATGCATTATTTTCTTCATTTGAATAATCAGAAGTTGAAATTAATTACCCATTTCATTTTTTACATGTAATACAATCTAGAATGACCTCTGAAATTAAATTAAGATGAAAACTCCAGGCATCTATCTTTTATGTGAGAATTTTGTCATCTTAGATGGAGGCAGTGAGTGGGAACAAACATAATTTAAGCACACCTTTTTTTTAATAGCAATGTCATTTTTCAGTTCCCCTGAGGAACACATTTTCCATGCATTTTTCTAAGTACATTTAGCATTAGATTCCATTTCACTTACTTTTACTGTTATTATTATTGCACTTTTCCCATGTATAGAATTATGGTACTTGAGACTTGAGTGTTTCTAAGTCTGTGTATATGAAACAATTACTCAAAACTTTCAGAGGCTAAGATTCATATATTTTTTTACTTACTAACCCAAAACAGAGAGTGGAGAATTCCTTTTCCTTCCAATATTCCACTGCCATTTGTTGACCTAGAGACCAGTCAGAGACAGGCAGTGATGAACTAATCCCCAGGTGAAACTCTTCTGATGGTATCATATCTTGAAGCCTTCTCTAGTGATGGAGAAGGTACAAAGACACACTGTACTGCCAAACTTAGTTCTGCCCTTTCACAAATACTGAAATGGTTAGCCTTTCATACTGAAGGTAAATGGAAGTTTTCTGAACATTACTGTAGTTACCACCTGAATTCTTGGTTAAACTTAAGACTGGACAAAGAAAGGATACCATATTGCTTAATCTTCCCAAGCCATTTATTTCAATGGGCCAAAGTAAGACAACAAATGAATGATCTTTAATCGTTTATACAATGTTAGGGTCAAAATGGATTACTAGTCTGAATGTTCCAAAAATTCTGAACAAGATTAAGTCCATAAAATTCACTGGGACTGGACAGAAAAATCAAATAGTCTCACCTACATGAAAATCCTTTTCACTACAGAAAACCTCATTATTTTTCATCCCGATTATTCTGCCATGATATACAATGACTTATATTTAACTTGAATATTAACCCCTTGGTCATTTTAACCAGAAAAAAAAAAAAAAAGTTTACGCTAACGGGCATTCAAATTTCGATTTTTATCTGGAGAACTATATAGTGTTTCAGTGTAATATATCAAATGCAGACAAGCAATATTGTTTAAGTATATAGATAAAAAAAGAGAACTCTGTAATAATGTGAAATTTTAAAACATTAAACTAAAAAAAGTAAAGAAGGATGTATCTTTCAAATTATTTATTCTACTTGGGGACAAATTTTAATCCCTTTCGACAAACACATTTTGTGAGAGAGGAATAAACAGAGACAAAAAGGTGTGGCCACAGAGAAATGTAAACAATATGCTGTGATAATATGAATGACACAAATGACAAGTGAATAACTAAAATAACATAAATATATAAGAAAGTAAACAACTACATAAAGTATTTAGGATTATAGTGGAAGCTGCTTAGAGAGAAGAATAATTATATCATGTAAAGTCAGTATGGTACAAGTGTCACAGGAAAGAATTATGTGTAGTGTTCAAATGCCATGATTTTATAATCAGAATTGGACTACAATCTTAGCTTTGCTGAATCCCCAGCCATGTGATCCTGAGCACAGGAATTTAGTTTCTTTCAACTTAAAAAACATACAATATTTACCTCATTCATTGTTGTGTGGATGAAATGATCAAGAAAATACTTAACATAGTGCCAAGAATATTGTAAGAGATAAATTAAGAGTATTATTTTGATTTCAAACAAAAACAGATTTAAAACCAATCAACATAAGGCGTTGAGCAGCAGAAGCACCAGCCACAAGGGAGAAAAGTGGCCCAGAGATCCAAGTGGGAGGTTGTCAGTTGGGATGATGGAGGGGTGCGGCATTTATGCACAGAGAAGAACTGAGTACAGGTGAAGAGGGCAGAAAGGTCAAACTACCTTCAGGAATTACACAAGGGCGTATTTATTTGGCTGTTGTTCTACGTATCACTTGTGGGAATATTAGGCGTTCCTTACAAGTTATACTGGAGCCAAATTCCACAGGGCTGAGAAAGCCAAACTGAGTTATTTACACAGGAGTCCTGGCTGTGGGGTGCAGAAGCCTGGACAAGCATGCAAAATCATCTAATGGCTACAAGAAGTACATGTGAAGATATATTTTTATACACTGATATAAAAATATTCTCCTAATATTTAATAAGTGGATTGATGCTAATATTCTTTTATTCCTTATGTGAGTTGGTCATCTGTTTTGTGAAAAATCCTGGGAGAAAACTGAGAGTCACACTCTAAGGAGAAATTATAGTGAGGTAGTCACTTTATTCAACCATCTTTAGACTGAGGCTTATTATTCAGTTAGGCAGATCTCTGGCTTTTATTTGCTACTAGCAATTACACCTGTTTTCTTAGAATAGGTAAGTGGTAGACAAAAGATTCTGGCAAAACAAAAAATCACGTCACAAAGATAATAATAATGTAAGAAAGACACAAACACTGACACGCTTCATATCATTACAAACTTTTCATTAGCAACATTACAAGAAAAAAGTAATGATGACCAAGTTAAATCAGCCAAAATCAGCTGGGCTGGGACCCAGCCAAAAATGCCCGACATTATCAGGAAACTTATTTGACATCTGTATTGACATCTCTCATTGCTAACAGCAAATCTTACCTAAACACAACGTAAGCTTTAGCACAACAGCAAGTGATATTGTGGCACCAACACAGACCTCTAAAATTTTCTGAAAATAAATATTCCAGTACTTTACCAACTTTCAACAAATTACATAATAAACATTTAGAAGCTTTTGATTTTTCTTATTTCATAATAAAAGAAAAAAAAAGCTACACATCATTTGGATAAAACTGGATTCAGTAATATGTACGAAATGATATGGTGACAAATTAAACTGTATTTCTTGTCAGCCAATATTGTTGGAAAGACTACAGAAATAACAGGAAGGTTTGAGAGAAATTTTTAGAACAAAGTAAGTAGCAAAACTTTTGGTAATAACAGAATTCAAGTGTAGATATTTCTAATATGTTCAGTTTATAATACTTACTATTTCTGCTTTAATAATAAAATACTTAAAGTACTACTGTAAACCAATAAGGAAAACTATGCCAAAGAAGTAAGCCTCACAATATTGAATGGTTTAAGGTATACATATTTATTTTTTTATGAAAAAACTGTATATTAGCTACTGAAGAGTGCCTTTTTCTTTGATTGGAATTATTCTTTTAAAAAGGGTAAGAATACAGAGATCGCAGTATACCTGTGAAATTCATTTACTACATCTGTTATAAGGAGGTCAGATTTGGACAGAAGACCTCTGGATTTTACAGATGTGACATATGTTTTGTATACTGATGAGACCTTTATATTTTGAAGAATATATATTTTGTATATTTTGTACTGAGGTAGAGAATAACTCTAAAGTTATTTAAATCACAGAGGTTTACTGATAATATAATAGGAAATTAATTTAAAAAGTTGTAGAATATGAAGATGGGTCTTTTTTGACAAAAATAGGATAATCCCAAGTTTGTTCAACTTTTTGGTGATGACAAGTGGTTATCAGTAATATACCACTTACTAGATGCTATAAAGTAAATGGAATGATGGAGGGGAAAAAAGTATATAGGAGAAAGTAAACTCTGGTTATCAGCAATATGGTACTTATTAAGTACTTAGAAAAAACAAACACTAGCTGTTCTTGAAGAGAATTATGGTGTGAAAACAGTCCTTTGAAAAGAGATATGTAGAAACCATGTGATTATGCTATATAAAATAACATATGTCATTTTTAAAAGCTGTCGTATCTGCTCATTTAATACATTTTAAACAGAATATTTTCATCTGTTTCTAACCCTTCCAGATGAAGAACCCCAGTGGATTTTAAAGCAATTCATTCATGTGTGTGTGTGTGTGTGTGTGTGTGTGTGTGTGTGTGTGTGTATTTTAAATACCGTATTTTCTGAGAGAACAAGAACAAATAACTATTGGTCTCATGGAAGATAAACATTTACCTGTGGAATTTCCACAATTAAAAAATTATTTTCAGTCTCAAACTTAGAGAATAGGTAGCAAGATTTGGGAAGTACAAACTCTGATCCGCTTCTTCCAATTCTGACATATCTTTGTGGATTATCTTTCTTGTTATGGATAGTCATTAGAACTAAATATCAAAATATCAAAATAAGCTTAACTTAGAAGCTGAATTTAAGATAACTCGACCATAAAATTGCAGACCAAGATTTTCAAAAATACTGAAGCACAATCCATGTTCTCTCTAAAGTACTATTATTAATCATATTTTATTGTGATCAAATGTAACTTTATTTAAATAATTATAATAAAAACAATTTTAGTCTATTTCATTTTATTTTATATTTTTGTGAATGTTTTATACTGTTCATAATATATTAATAAACCACTGTACACATTTAATTTACAAATAAGTAACACACATTAAGGTTATAAAATAATATTAAAAGTAGTGATAAAAAGACACAACAAAAAGAAAGTGATAAAGGTGTAAAATAAAAAGTGCGTTAACAAAATATCTGGATATTTCTCATTTAGATTCTATTTAGCAAGCAATGGAGAAGCATTAGCAATATCTGAGTGATAGAGTGAAATTACGTGCACCCTACAAAATAATTATGTGACAATTATATATGGAGGAAAGGAGAAAGAGAAGGCACAGTGACCAGTAATTAGATTACTCAAATCACTGATGAAAGGTCATGAAGGCCATAATTAAGAGTGTGCTCAGGAATAGGAACTAACAGACAGGAATGTGATGAATTGGATGCCAAGAGCAAAGGGCAGGCAGTAAGAAGAAGCCTCAGATCTCTCAGAAGGGTAGTGACCAGGAAGGTAGAGGCAGGTGAATGATGCTGCCATTACCAGAAACAGAAAGTCAGGAGCAGAAAAAGTCTCTAGAGAGTGTAGATAAAATTCCAACATATTGAGTTCCAGTTTACAGGGAGGCTTTGAAGTGGAACATCTACTGAGTATTTGAAACTGCAGATCTGATACTCAAAAGAGGGGAAGAAGGTGCACAGGTAGACTTAAGAATTGTTCATGGGGCTCTCCTAAGAACAAAGAAGACAATACCCAAAACAAAAATGAAGCAAAATACAAAGAAAACCTCCTCTTAGAGAAATGAGGAAAGAAAGTGATACAGGGAGTCAACGTAGAACTCATAAAGTATGATCAGAAAGACCAAAAGAGAACAAAAAGGGAAGGGTTATGAAAGCCAAGGGCCGTTTTACAAAGGGAGAAATGGTAAAAGTCATCAGGTTGTGCAAAGTGGTAGGCTACAAGCAGTAATGGGTGGTGATGGTGATACTACATCTCGGCATAGGATGAAGAATATACAGGTACCTGCTCTTTCTGACTCTGATAAACTCATTTATGTTATGAGGGGAGACCAATGATGAATTATCTGTGAGTGAGGCATCATATTACAAGTGATGTATCATATTTTATATATATGATATATGTGATATATATGAGATGATGTATTTTATTTATCTGGTATATCATAGATCAGAGATCGGTTACTAAACCAAGTGTTAAAACTGTAAATGACCAAAAAAGGAACTAAGAGTTGGGATGCACTACAGATTCTAATTAGAGCCCTAATATTAACTTTTAATATTAATAAATCATTTCATTTTCCTTCAAGTCATTGTTGTTATCTGTCAATTAAAATTATTCAACCAAATATGATGTAAGACCTGGTGTAGCTCTCAAACAATCAGAATTCTTCGAAAAATAACACTGCTGTTTGTGCAGATAGTGGTTAAGATGGGTAGATACCCTTAAAAGTTTGCACTAAAGAAAAAAAAATATATATATTATTCCAGATTATGCCTGGATTATAAATAATCCTTCAATAGTAAACAAGTAGAGTACATCATATTAAAATCATGTTAAATACTACAATTAACTTTTACAGAAAATGACTTTTGTCCTAAATTTTAGTCACACTTTTTTTTTTTTTTTTTGGCAACCACAATTATTTAGACCTTTCAATGGCTGATCATACCTTAAGAGGCTTTCAAGTGAAAAGGAACTTGTTGACTTTTGCTTAACCAAGTGACTAAGTAAATAGAAACTTAAGACACATATTATTTTATGTTAAAGGTAGATACTGATTTTATGTTCATAGCAGAGAGAAGAAGAACCTTAAAGTTGTAAGAAACTATTTTTATCACCCTAAAGAATTTTGGTAAATTATTAGATATGCATAAAAGCTAGAAAAATCAATCTGCTATCTCTGCTTTATTTAAATTAGATTAAGCTGTCAGAATGCCAAATTTGTTCATTTCGACAACAATTGTTACACTTTTCTGAAAGTGCTTTTAACTGAAGGCTCTCACTTCCATAATTAGCAGTAAGCACTCTGTGTACTTTGGTAAAAATCTGTAAGTTTTATATACCTAACAGAGTGCAAAGATAGGAAAACATAACTTACTGTTTTTTCTTTCCCAGGTTCCACCTGATCAGGCTTTGCTGGGCGTGCTGCCTGTGGCTGGTCTTTAATTTTTTGAGGCACCTCACCATCTTCCTTTGACAAACTTGGAGGTGGGCCAGAGGGTTTGTCTTCCATCTTGGTCTGTGGTAGCTTCTCTTGTACAACCTGTGGAGTCACTCTGCCTTCAGGCTTTTCCTCAGCAGTTGGTACTTGAGTTTTAGCTAAGTCTTTTTTCTGTTCCTCCTCCAGAGCTGTTTTTGTTCCTGGAGGTAACTTTTTGTCTTCAGTGGGTGGCTTTTTTTCTTCAAGAGGGGGCTTTTTTTCTTCTGGGAGTGGCTTTTTGTCTTCAGGGGCTAAAGTTTTCTCTAGTTTACTCTCTTGTTTGTGGTCTGTGGTCCCCTTCGGGACAATCTTTTCCACTGATGGTACCTCTTTCACTTTTTCTGGAATGATTTGTTCAGCTTCTGTTTTTACTTCTTCTTCCTTCTTTTTCACTTTTACTTGAGTAGGCATTGCTGTTTTCTGAGATGGTTGTTCTGGAGGGACAGGCATAGGGGAGGCTTTTGGTGCTGAAGGTGTAGGTGGCATTTTGCCCATATCTCCAAGCTGTCCTGATATTGCTCTCTGGGTTTGGCAATTTAAACAAAGCCATTCTTGAATCTGCAAATGAAACAGCAATGAAGAGATTAACTATATTATAACGCACCACTTTGGTTGCATATACCAAGGTTAACATCTGGTGATTTCTAGTTGCTTTTCTGTACAGGGAGAAAGTAGATTGTTTTCCAAACCAATGAAATAGAGACTTCTAAGGAAGACTGCAAAAATACTATTTATAATCTAAAAATATGAGGAATATTTTCCTCATATTATTTTCCATATTAGAGATTGGCAATTCATTCTCTTCACCATAAGAAAGAATATATATATATATATATATATATATATATATATATATATGGCACTAAAGATGGAGCCATGGAATGTGTATACATAAATATATATATATATATATATATATACATACATACATACTTTTTGGTGAAAAATCTACATTTGTTCCAAACACTGTATTTTTGAGCTTGGTGGCTTTAAAATTAGTATTTCCATCATATGTTTACACAAAACTATTAAATTTTATGGTCATTTTCTTTTAACTACAATTAATCAAGAGCTCTTTTAGGACTTAATGTATAACCTCCTATCTCTTGACGTGGGTCAAATGTGCCCCTATCGACCAGAGTAAAACTTCACAAGGTACATGAAAGTTTTCAAGAGTCACCTGTACATAATTCTCTACCTGCTTTAGGACTAAAAAATAATTTCATTCTTAATAATATTCACATTTCTTATGCAACTGAGCAAAATGCAATCACTGGCTCAAGCGGTCTGATATCCCCCAGGGTTTTTTGAATCGCTGAGTCAGTTTGCTATATTTCTGCTCCTCAGTGTAATCCATAGGCCACCTGCACCAATCAACTGAGATGGTCATAAGACATGCAAATTCCTAGGAATTGCTAAAATTGTTTTAACAGGATCCTGGACTGGGACAAAGATCTGCCTTTTCAATACACTGGTTAATTCTTGATTGATTCTTTTGCAAGCTGAATTCTGATAATCACTCTCTCTTAACACATACAAATGATGGCATGGGAGACTGATTATGTTAGACTAATAATATTGCAGAATTTCTGCCCTATTGATGTATGTTGCACTTTTTCTTACCTTATAGCTATTATAATGTAAGAAATAAAGGCTATATATGTAGATTCTAATGGTTACATTTAATGAATATCTATTTTGTAAAGACTACAGTTGAAAGTCACACAAAGAGTACTGCATTCATATGCTGCACTGTTTTTTTTGAGAAGTTCAATTTCAAACTGCTTTTCATATCGAATCACTCTTTCTAGTTACATTACTTAAATTATTTAGAGACAAAAATCACTTACTGTTCTAGAATATTATCAGGGATCTAAGTTTTATTTCTTATTTCAGCTTCCAATTTTTTAGATATCTAAATAATGGTGCTTAATAAAAATTAGTGTTTTGCAATCTGTAAGCTATTATAATTCTTATTTGCTTATCTAAAGAGTAAAGACAAAAATCAGTTATTTACTTTTTATAAGATGTTGTCGATAAAACATCAGTATGCATTATGGGTTCATTTGCTTTTTGTGTGTATGATCATCCAATACCAATTCCCTTCTTAATTTCAGTTCTAAGCAGCTCTAGAGTGAACTGTGGCTTCTTTATATAATAACTTTATATAAAAGTCTTAAGAAAGAAACTGATTTGATCCCTTATGTCAAATACAAAAAGCTCCAGCCCTTGTGCTAAATAGTCCCTAGAGAAAGCAGTGCCATAATACCTACAGAAAATCAATCTTAATCCATGCTGTGGTTTTAAAAACCATTACTCAGTTGAGCCACAGTTTAGAATATTTTCATTCAGAACCTGACATTTTCTTTTTAAACAAAAGCAGACAAAAATAGCTGCATCACTGCTGTTTTGTCACATGGATTCTAAAAACCAAATGCAGGTGTGTGTTAAGCATTCCTATCAGGCCTTGTCCTAATGCAAATAAGTTAGGAAGTTTTTAATCTAGCAGGAATACAGGTAACATTACATTGCAAATTTTTATCAACTATAATAATGTGATTATTTTATTTGAGGTTTTGGAACAAATTGTTTTTACAAAGTTATCATCTCTTACTTTGATACTGCAATGGTATACAGCTCTTGTTAAAATGAAAATAAATGAAATAAAATAAAATGAAAATAAATGAAATTAAAATGAAAATAAAATGAGGGGCACCTGGGTGGCTTAGTCGGTTAAGTGTCCGACTTCGGCTCAGATCATGATCTTGTGGCTGGTTCGTGAGTTCGAGCCCCACGCCAGGCTCTGTGCTGATGGCTGGGAGCCTGGAACCTCCTTCAGATTTTGTCTCCCTCTTTCTCGGCCCCTCCCCCACTAGCGCTCTGTCTCTCTCTCAAAAGCAAATAAATGTTAAACACAATTTTTTTAAATAAAAAAAAAAAAAAGAAAATGTATTGAGAAAATAAGTAACTGACTATTTCAAGGTAGTATACTCATTTTCATATATTTGAAATTTAGGTAATGGGATAAAAGGTATAACCTATTTGATCTATAATGTCACATAAAATGCTTCATTTTCCCAATTTAAAATAATGTTTGATAAACTTAAATAGTGATAACCCACATGACCACCGTCTGAAAGGCAAAGGGAAGGCAATAATAGGGTCAGTCTAAAAGAAAAACCATCTTATCCTGAGAGCCTGGCTGGCCAGTTCAAATTTGTGTTTTGCTTACACTTCCATCCATATTCAGTTAAACCTGATATTTTTATACTTGGTGTCTCAATTGCATTACTGATTTGCATTTTAAGTAAGATCATAAGGACAGGTCTAATTCTTTTGACTTTACATTTTGTCACCAAAGTTACTTTGGAAACTGATGTTACTATCATGTCAAATAACTACCACTTATGTATCTATTATGTATCTATTTATTCTATTTATATCTATTTATATGGAAAACGGAAAGCATATAATGCTTTTAACAGGATTGTCTAATGAATCTGCATAGAATATAAGGAATTTGATAATTCATGAATCACAAGGGAATATTTTTTCACCAATTAGAAAAGCTGAATTGGCAGCCTTATACATGTGTCTCTTCTCTGCAGCCCTAGAACCAAAATTAGAATGCCAGCAAGTTCTGCAAGCAGAGGACGTTATAATATCAGTAAGGAACTAAAAAGGGGGAAAACTATTGTAACACCAAAAATTGTATATTTCTTTAAACATGCAAATTTAAATTTTATTTATTAAAAGGGGATAAGAAAAAGCAGCAGTGAGGGTAAAATCGAAAGCAGACATGAGAAAAGCAAAGCTGATCAATTTTAACAATGAGTAAAAATGAATTTTCAAAAAAGTTCATTTTGGACAGCATGGGTTATTGTCATTATCATATCATCATTAAGTACAAACACAGTTACTAGAAAAACTGGCTTCACAAATGATAATTTGGGAAATTTTCTACAATCACATAAGATGTCAAAAGCCATAGTTCACTTTTTTTTTTTTTTTGCATTCTTTACCAAAAATAATCCCAAGGATTTTTGTTATCACTGTATTCAGAGATTTAATTAAGAAACATTACATGTCTAGGTCCAAAATAAAATGTCGTCTGCCCTCCTAGTTCCTCAACAGCCACACCATTAAATACTCATAATGCTACAAAAGGCCATATTTCACTCTTTCTCATTGTCACGTAGTATTCCATTGTGTATATAAACCACAATTTCTTTATCCATGCATCAGTTGATGGACATTTAGGCTCTTTCCATAATTTGGCTATTGTTGAAAGTGCTGCTATAAACATTGGGGTACAAGTGCCCCTATGCATCAGTACTCCTGTATCCCTTGGGTAAACCCATGGGGGAGGGGAAGGAAAAAAAAAAAAAAAAAAAGGGTTAAGGGGGGGAGAGGCCAAAAAAAAAAGAGACTGTAAAAAAAAAAAAGAAAAAGGGGGGTGGGGGGGGGGAGGGGGGGGGGGGGGGGGGGGGGATGGGTATTGAGGAGGGCACCTTTTGGGATGAGCACTGGGTGTTGTATGGAAACCAATTTGACAATAAATTTCATATATTAGAAAAAAAAAATACTCATAATGCTTCTAGTCCAGTAGCAAACTGGAGATAAAATAAGCAAGATGCCTAAATTATACAAGAATTCAATGCAAAAAGTATCACTGCCATATATGACTTTTACCACCTGAAAGGATTTTACCACACATAGCATTAACTCCTTCTGTAAATTGAAAAAGACAGGATTATTCATATTTTGCCTTAAGGTTAAATATCAAAAGACTTACTGGTTTATCTTTAAATATTTGCTTATAAAGAAAGACAATCAGAAAATGAATATATGTTACATACTATGTAATATATATTTATATATACTAAAGGCATTTATATCATTGAGTTTCTTGCATAGAAAATACAAGAAAATACATAGAAAAATATACAGAAAAATACAGATGCTTATGGAGCCTTTTTTTTTTTTAAACAGAAGTCATCATTATAGATCCTGTCAGATCATTTCCATTTGTTTTACTATGTTTTTAAAATACATTTTATTCTCAGTATTATGTAAGTATAATAGTATAAAACATAATAAAAGTTTTTAGCCATATTATTAAATGTATTCAATAAATTCAGAAGACTCTATACTATGAGACCAATCACCTTTTTATTCAGCGTTTCAACATTTATAACCAGGATAACAAATTCATATCCAAGTAGGAAAAAATTCTGATAAGCAATTAGCGAATAAAAAACAACTCCATGTTGATCACAACATACTAGAATATATCCAATTGTCAGCTGGTACAATATTAATAAAATGCATTTATTTTAACATCAAATCATCAGGGCTTGTTCAAAACAACGCTCCACAAATCCATTAATCTTAAGAGGAAAGTAGAAAATGAAGGCAATAAAAACCCAGAAAAGGGATGCTGCTATGCTACTCAGCATTTTTCCATCAATAAGCAATTTGCTTTATGTAACATTTCAGCTGTAACTATAGCAACAATACCATTAAGGAAAATCTCAGAACTCCAGGCCTGCCTATTTATTTTTCTAAGTATCATTTCTGAAGCATGATAATAAGACCTGCGGCAGGTTGAAAGTCGGCCTTAGACTTAAAATGGCAGAGCTGTGATGGCCGCAAACCATGCATCAGCACTGGTATTTGTACCTGGCAAATCTCAGCTGCGTCTTAACGTGAATTTTCATGAAAAGACCAATCTTACCAATTTGGAAGGTCAGATAGTTTCCATCGATGAAAGTATTTAAGCAGAGATTAGGTGTCCCCTACTCAGAATTCTGTGAAGGAAAACCAAGTGATCACAGGAACTGACATTTAATATCTTTGAGTTTCCAGCCCACTATTAAGTTTTTGAGTCAACGATAAGAATTTTACATAGGTTTCTGTGTGTTTGTTTATTCAGAATGTTATTTTTTTGAGCTGAAAATTATGCTAATAATCTGGTTAGAAATCACTATTTACTCTGGGAGAGAACCAAAGCATAAGACACTCTTAAAAACTGAGAACAAACTGAGGGCTGATGGGGGGTGGGAGGGGGGGAGGGTGGGTGATGGGTATTGAAGAGCGCATCTTTTGGGATGAGCACTGGGTGTTGTATGGAAACCAATTTGACAATAAATTTCATATATTAAAAAATATATATATATAAATCACTATTTACTCATTGACAGGTCCAAAAACTGGGAAGTAAAGTTACCTGAGACTTTTATCACTGGTATCAGTCTCACCTGTAGTCTTGGATTAAGTTGTTCTTTTTACCTAAAGCCCATACATTCTTACAGTTCAAGTTGAGATTCTGAAAATCAGACTTTTTGTTTAAATTTCTAAATTTATTTCTGTTATCTGTAAAAGAAAAAAGGACTGAATTCACAGTTGATGCACTGTTTTTTTTCAGATTACACAATCAGTTGCCAGACTACACAATGAGGGTATTAGAAATCTGATCATTCATGAGACTGCACTTTACAAGTGTATGCAGTGAGGTATTTCTGATATTTCCATTCTTATTCTGTCCCTCCTAAAAATGGATGAGATGTGTCAGCTCTTCTTCTTAGTATACTGCTTTTGGCTACAATGCATAGCTTCCTTAGTATTTTTGTTCCCCTTACAATCAATGAAACAAAACCTCGTATGCAAAATACATAAGTGAATGATTGATTGGGGTTATTCCCCATTTATTTTCTGTGTGGGTATAAGAATCATATCGGAATGTATTGGAACAGGGGCACCTGGATGGCTCAGTCAGTTAAGCAACAGACTTTGGCTCAGGTCATGACCTCGCAGTTTGCGAGTTTGAGCCCCACATGGGCTCCTCTGCTGTCAGCACAGAGCCCTGCTTCAGATCCTCTGTCCCCCCCCCCCACTCTGCCCCTTCCCTGCTTTTGCTCTCTTACTCTCTCTTTCTGAAAAATAAAGATTAAAAAATTTTAAAAAAAGAATGTATTAGAACATAAATATTCATATGAAAACTAAGAAAAAACCAAATAGGCTAAATCTTAAATATTAATTTTCAATGAAATTCTGACTTTGAAGGGTAAGAATCAATAATGAAACCTAACAGAATATTGGGTGCTGTTAAGAACTTGTACTGGGGTTGTCCTGCCTGGGTTGAAATTTATCAGTGCTCATGTCCCTACTCACCTTTTCTTTTATGTGGATGTTTATTTCTATAAAACCCCACACTCCCATATTCTCACACACAAACTCTCTATTTCACTCATTTGAAGCTCTTAGTGTAAGTTTCTATATAATGTAAACTACATTAACAGATATTTCCATAAATAGCAACATGCCAACTAAAATCATGTGTATTACACCAGGGAGTAAAATCATATTTAGATTATAATTGCATATTCTCATTGGACATTCTTTTTGTGTCCATTTTTCTTTGACTAAACCAGGATCATTTTTCTAGTCACTTTCTCATCATAATTCATGTATATTTTTCTAAACCAGGAAAGTGATCTGAGCGTGATGTTTTAAATAGCATTAAATAAATAATATATAAATACACACATGCATAATTAAAATACCTCTCTATTATATTAACACAGCTTTGACAGAACTTGAAGAAAATAGGGCGCTTAGTTTCCTTTTAGAAAGATATGTATATATTTACATTTATGCAAATATGTGTATTGATTTGCATGGATAAAAACAACACAGGGCGGGGCACCTGGGTACCAGGGTGGCAAAGTCGGTTGAGCATCCAGCTTCAGCTCAGGCAATGATCTCATAGCTCATGAGTTCGAGTCCTGTATTGGGCTCTGGGCTGACCGCTCAGAGCCTGGAGCCTGCTTTAGATTCTGTGTCTCATTCTCTCTCTGCCCCGCTCCTGCTTGCACTCTCTCTCTCTCAAAAATAAACAAACATTAAAAAAACTTAAAAAAAAGAACCACACAAGGCTCACTTCCCTATATTGCCTGCCTGTCTTCCTTCCTTCCTCCCTTCCTTCATATCCCTCCCTCCCTTTCCCTCTCTCTCTCCCTCCCTGTCTCTATCTTTGTATCTGTACAGAGGGAAGCAAGAAGAGTGAGCTCAGTACGACTACTGCTTGATTAACAGATCTATCCGATTTGGGTTCAGTCACAGGGATTAGGGTAACTGATCTCCCAGTAGTGTATATAAAGGACAACTCCAAAGACACAGCTGTTTTCTCACTAGTAACCAAAGATGCAAACTTACGGATAATCATACATAATTACTGTGTTGGCTTTAGCTAACTCAGCTCTAGCAAAAAAGGAAGGCTTAAAGAGAAGGCTTATCTTCGGATTCATGTCATTTCTATTTGTGATTAAGTGTTCTAGTGCACTACATTCTAGGCTGATAGTTATTTATATGTCTAGTATAAAAAAATAACCAACAGTTTAAAAAATATGCCATGTGTTTTATATGGTGACAAGTTCATTTTTTATAACCAGTTCTCATCCTTCTGCTTTTATAAACTTGTATTTTATTTTGTCCCTATTATAAGAGGTGTACATTTATTTTGCATGTTAGTTATTACATCAAAGCAAAAAAAAAAAAAAAACCTTTCAAGGCAAACTTAGTCAACAGTCAGCACTTACAGTCCATGAGTAATTGAGTTTTATAACAAATTTTGAAGATTGTAACACACTTCATCACAGAGGAATTTTGTTAAGATTACACAGCTATATGCATTTGGAAGTTAGATTATTTAAAGCACACTGCAGTTGAATGAAATTTGTAGAACAGTTTACAGGATAAACAAAAACCAGTCCCAACTTTTAAATTTAAAGATCACTGTGGATATAATATTCAAAGACAGCAGAATCCCACCAACTAGGGAGCTTGACATGTATACGAAGGGGAGGGGTTGCACCAGACTGACGGGATGATGGAGAATGCAGCAAGGTGGCCGGGATAGATTGGGTAAGCGGTAAGCCCTTCCACAGTGCAGTAGAACGCAGTGCAGGACTGGAAACGCTTTTTGCAGGGAAGAATCAGTGTGTTGATTTTGCAAGGTATAAACCCGCCTAGGATAAACTCTATTTACAAAAATTACCTTTCCTAGTTTCCCATTATAATGCAGCGCTACAGACATTCTGTGTGAGACGGGGAGGGCAGCAGCCAAGCAGCAGCTATGAGTGCTTTTTACAAGCTCAGAAAGTTGGGACGGGGTCACCAGGGACTGTTGTAGCTCACACATGTCACTTACTGCTTGGCTTCGGACATTAGGCAGGCATGCAGCTGCTCTATTTCCCTCCGGATTCTTCTTCAGCTTCTTCTTTAGCTTTCAGGATGAGACAGAATAGACAGGGGTTCTGGCCTGTCCTCATGGGTTCTAGCTTGTCTGTTCACCCCTATTTTATTTAAAAAAATTATTTTAATCTTTATTTTTGAGAGAACGAGCAAGTGAGCAGAGGAGGAACAGATAGAGAGGGAGACACAGAATCTGAAGCAGGCTCCAGGCTCTGAGCTGTCAGCACAGAATCCAGTGCAGGGCTCGAGCTCATGAACTGAGAGATCATGTCCTGAACTTAAGTCGGACCGAGCCACACGAGCGTCTCTCTGGGGAGACTGAGCCACACAAGCACTCCTCGGTTTTAAATTCATCTTCCTTTCCTCTGCCTGCCCTTCGTCTTTCAATCTCCAGTATGTATTTCAGCAATCACTTACCCAGCTCCCACAACTGTTTTAGGGTCAAATCCCTGAAACAAATCTCTTATTATAGATTCTATACTTCCTAATGGTTCTGTTTCTCTAAGTAAAGTCTAACTGATACAGTCAGGGTGAGTCAAGTGTTATTCAAGGGGCGATGATGTTTTCCATTTTTATCCAGTAATCTTTGTATGTATGCAGAGTAATTTTAATACTCTATTTCAGATCTTAAGTTGCATGGCAAAGTACACTTAACTGGAATTCCAAAGAAAGAGGGACTATCTTTGGTTCTATCAGTGTGACATGCATAAATGGGTTATCTGTAAAGTTTGTTTTTTTTTTTTTTTAAAGGTGAAATGTTAAAGACAGTCATCAAAAATAATTTGTGACATACATATACAATAAGAAATTTTAAAAGGGTTGAACATCCATGTACTCTCTGTCTACTTAAGAAGTAGGACACTGACAGTATCATTAAAAACAACTTTTTCTATAATATCCTATTCAATATACTCTAAGAACAACCACTGTTTTAACTTTTGTGTTGTCAGATATTTGTTTTTTGTTATGGTTTTAATATGTGTGTACTTTTAATATATTATTTACTTATGTATATTTTGGAACTATATATAGTATTGTGCTTTCCCCCTTTTTATTCTTTCCAGTAAACACTGTCTAGAGAAAAAATCATCTATGAAATACGGGTGGGATAGAAAGAATAAGTTTGCAATGAACCCCCGTGAACCACTGATTCAACTAAAGAAATGGAATACTATCATTACTTGAAACTTGTTTCAAACTCCTTTATATCTTCCAACCAACAAACAAACCAACAAAAGTGATCTGTGCCAAATGCAGGTTGTGAATCATCAGTATACACTCCCTTCACTAGTTCAGCTTTTAAGTAAAAATTGAGTAAAGGCCCTACAATGAGGCCAATTTTTAAAAAGTAGAATATGACTTTTATATACCCAAAATATAAAGAGTTCATAAAAATTTGAATATTATTTTTAGCTTTTTACTTCACATTTAATAACTAATCAATATCAAGAAATCTCAGTAAGATTTTAAAGCAGTGCTATTCAATTCATTCATGTAATATTTGTCACTTATTTGCTACGACATCCATCTTGATTGCTAAATATATAGTATTTGCTGTTAGAAGGGCAAATATAATTATATAAGAACCAAAAAATACAATAAATATATATTCATATATATTCATTTATGACTCATATAAGGAACATAATGATTTGTTCTAGAGTCTAGGCTGAAACCAGGAGGGAGAGGAAAAAAAATTCAAGGAGCGCCTGGGTGGTTCATTTGGTTAAATGTCCGACTCTTGATTTCAGCTCAGGTCATGATCTCAAGGTTTGTGGGTTTGAGCCCTGCATTAAGAATCTCTCTCTCCCTCTCTGCCCCTCCCCAACTTGAACACACACTCTCTCTCTTAAAATAAATAAACTTTAAAAACACAGGAAAAAATCTAATTTAAGTAAACATTCAAGAACATTCAGGACAACATTCAGGGCAGGACTACAGGCATCTGTTTTAAAGCTAGTTATTTCTTCAAGCTGTTCAAGTCTCATATATTGAAACTGAACTCCATTTGTATTTGAAACTATATATTTATATACATAAATAAATGCATATATAATTTCTTTTTTACAGGACTACCTGTTAATGAAAAATTTTTGGACCATTTGAAACTATTACCAAACATTACCATGAATATTCTGATGCCCTTAAAGACTTTTTAAGACTGTAGTTCTTTTTTTTTTTTTTTTAACGTTTATTTATTTTTGAGACAGGGAGAGACAGAGCATGAACAGGGGAGGGTCAGAGAGAGAGGGAGACACAGAATCCGAAACAGGCTCCAGGCTCTGAGCTGTCAGCACAGAGCCCGACGCGGGGCTCGAACTCACGGACCGCGAGATCATGACCTGAGCCGAAGTCGGATGCTTAACTGACTGAGCCACCCAGGTGCCCCAAGACTGTAGTTCTTAATGATGATGCAATAACCAACTTTGTGGCTGTACTACAATTTACTTAATGAGCCCACTATTAGAGAAATATTGCAAATACAACAATGCGAACAGAAGTCAGAATGTCAGTGCAAGGGAACAGGGAGTAATTAAAGTAGTTTATTTAATTCCATAAATAACATACTATGCATTTGCTTCACTGTCTGGTACTCAACAACAGGCCAATAATGTATATTACACATTCAGGACATTCAGAACTCATTCTTTGTCTAAGCATTATATTGCTGGCAGCAAATAGGTAGATGTTGCCCTGGTAAGCCTGAAGAGTCATTAGTGATTCACAGAATTCAGGGAAGAATAGATATTTCAAGTAGGTTCCACTTCACATGTGGTGTTTTTTCTGGTTTTAGAGCCAGTGAAGAGATGGGATGTGGTGAAGAGGGACTGACACTGGAAGGTTGGATATTACAGAAAGTCAAATTGGCAAAATATAATTAAATATTAGGCAGCAAAAACATTACCATTATCCTGTTCATTGCTGCAATGAATTAACTAGTAATCTTAGAACTACACTCTAGCTTAATGGACACATAACAACAGAAAGAAAAGACCAGCCCACATAAACCAGATTTTGAATAAAGAGTATAAGTTCAATTGATTTCCTTCCAAAGAACAAGAGAGATTTTACTGATGGAGCCTAATAATCAGATTCCAGCAGCCTCCCAACTACCATCCACTAGAAAGACCAATGAAGCTAATCTCAGAAGTCAATCCAGTCTGTACACTTTAATCACCTCAAGGAGCCCAAGACACCCCAGTCAATTCTTGTTATCACTCTCTCCATCCCCTCAAATCTGGCGAGTGCTTCCTAGAGAGTGAGAATGTGACACCAGGGATGAGTCAGGGGTGAGCGGGGAGGAATGGAGAGAGAAAAGGAGAGGGTCTTGCCAGAAACACATGGAATGCTTACTTTTCGCACCTGCCCATGGTGCTCTCTTGCTCAAGGTCGGCTCAGTTTTTCCAGGAACGCATGGCGTCCTGAAGCCCTTTGAACACAGGAGAGGCAAAGGAGAACTGCTACATGCGGAAGTCAGCTGGATTCTCACTGCCTGAAATGCTCAGCAGAGTCAAATCAATATTTCTGAGTCAGAAAGTGGTATGATTGCATCTGTCATCTGAGAAAGAATCTGATAAAGAAATATATGCTTGAAAAAATCAACACTGCTTTCTGAGGCTTGAAGTGTGTACAGTGTGCTTGGGTGAAAAGTAGAACTAAAAGACAGAATTCCCCTTTTTAACAGTCAGCTAGATTTCCATTTAGCATGTAACTTCCCTAGGCTGCTTGCATTTGAAGAGGACAAGCTTACCCTGAAGGAATGACTGCGGACTGCACTGCGGACGTTAGAAGCTTGCAGAGGTGACACGGGCAACAACAGAAGAAACACAAAGAGGGAACTGACATTGCCAAGAAAAACTGTCTTAATTTACAGGGAACCTAAAGATTTAAAAATGCAGGAGGAACAGGTCCTGGGAGTGAATATACGTATCTCATTTGCTACTCATGACAATCTGAGGAGGCAATTTCTACAATCATGTTCACTGTACAGAAGAAACTGAAGTGTAAAAACTTAGAAGTCACATCATGATCAATATCTAAAGCCAGTAAGTGGAAGATCTCAGAGATGAGGCCATAGCTCATGGATTTAGGTTTTAAAGAATATAAAGGACACTTAAGTCAGAGTTAGAGGTGGGATTTCCTAAAGGTGATGTGCAAAAGAAGATAACAGGGGCCCAGACTCTTTGAGAATAGCTCCGTTTAGACAAGAGACACCAGCAAAGCATAGTAAACAGGATCATTCAAGAAAGGGAGAGAAAAACCAGCAGTGTTTAGTAAACTCACGTGAAGGAAGATGAGAATTTCAAGGAAGCGAAAGGCAACACTGCCAAATAGCACACGAGGTTAAACAACATGTATCTCAAAAAGACTGGCAAATATGTCTCTATTTACAAATGAACGGAGCACTCTATTTATATATTGCATTCTTAATTTCTTGCTTTGTCCCTCTCATCTTTGCAATAACTGCTGTGAATTTTTCTCAAGTGGCCTGAATAATCGACTACAAGCCATTGTTTTACCTGTCATTAAATACATACTTATACCTAAAAACAGTGAGTTATGATGTATATTACATGGTTTCTTCGTTATGTGATGAGTCTAAGCGTTTAAAAACATAAATGAGGGGCACCTGGGTGGCTCAGTCAGTTAAGTGTCCGACTCTTGATAATCCACTCAGGTCACGACCTCACAGTTTCTGAGATCGAGCCCCAAGTCAAGCTCTGCACTGACAGTGTGGAGCCTGCTTGGGATTCTCTCTCCCTCTCTCTCTCTCTGTCTCTCTCTTACTCTCATGCTGGCATGCATGTGTTCTCTCTCCCTCTCTCTCTCTAAAAATATATAAATAAACATTAACAAAAAACCATAAATGAAATGAAACCCTAGAATTAAATTCAAGTTCCATGTTAGAATATTGCTTTGGATAACATTAGATTTTGAAACACTTACATTAGGGTATAATTTTTTTTTTCCCCACACAGAGTATTAAATAATTAGACTTCATGTGAACTAGTTACTGTAGAATGAGGCCCAGTATGTTTCCCTTTCTTCTTTCGTAGTTTTTAAAATGGAAAATTGGTTAAGATGTAAGTGAACAGTAAGAACTTTCTATATGCTTTGTATATTGATGCATATATAGAATGTATCATGAAAAATTTTATTCCTGGAGAAGCTACTGGGATATCATACTCAAACAGTTCATTCAATTAGTGTATCATTCTACATATTCTCACTAGCTACTGTACTGGGTGCCCTTTATTAATCCATAAAAACATAGTTGCTTATTATAGTGAGCCCAAGGTCTACAAGAAATAAAGAAACATAATCTCAGTATCCTTAGAGTAAAAGTCAATGGAAAGCACTCTGCAAACACAATGAAGATGCAACTTATGTACAGCAGGGGACAGCAAGAGTCAAGTCCTTTTCAGAGGAAGTGACATATGGGCTGAACCATGAAATAATGTTAGCCAGACAACATGCAAGCTTGGCTGAGGAGCAAGTTTAACAGTGAATTTATTATGACGATATATAGAAAGGGAGAAATGACTGCAATACAGCAGATTCTCAATAAATGGGACTTTGCTTTCTTACATTTCCATAAATTATCTTATACCTGTACTATATGTGTCCCAGAATATTCCCTTTACTCTGTGTACCAGGCTCAAGAAATATTTTAAACTTAAGGTATTAATGCTCGATGTTTTTTTTTTTTTTAAGGGGAGCAAAAATTAAATATACTATTTAGTTTAACTGGGACATGTGACACTTAGTATATATTCAGGGCAGCTGAATCTGATTTGTGGCATACTTACCTGTCTGTGTGTCTCTCTGGATCCACAGAAGAGCCCTGGGAGGATGTGTGGGGGTTCTGGCAGAGGGGGTGCATGGAAGTATGCCAGCTGTGGGCCACAAAGGGCCCACACCCTGTGCCTCATTCTATCTGATTCTGTGCAGGTCTAGTGTCGCTGGCCATTCTGGGTGATTATTACAGGCTTTTGTATCTTTAAAATTGTAATGGTGATTTCTGTGTTTGGCATTAAATTTTTTGAACGTTTTTGGTTATGTGCTCATAGGGACTGCAGATACATGAAGAGACAAGAAAAAAATAAGTTCATTCTCTGCAGACATAAAAAATATTTTATAAACATAATTATATATTGTATAATTGTATACAATTATATTGTATAGCTATATATATATGTATGTTATGTAATTATTAAACTGGCCTGGCTATCTAGTATTGAGACACATATTTATAAAAGTTATAGTATACAATGTAGAGCTTCCCATAAATAAGGACACACATTTTACTCACATTTTAATATTACTGATATTCTGAAACAATCTATGCATTTAAAATATAATTTCAAAATATTTATTGGCTGCATGTTACAAGGTCAGGATCCACAATTAACCTCTATGCCTTCACTTTATAGTGATACATAACAGATGCTAACTAAAAATTATTAATGAAATAGTAAAATTTAAGATACAATTTTATTATCTAGGAGGATTTTAAAAGCTAATCTCTCTGTAGTTTAATTTTCTTCCAGCATAATTAGAGTAATCATATTCATATCTATTCTATATTATTTCTTGATTCATTGTGGGGAACAGTAAGGTAAAAGTGACTTGATAATCTATAAAACAGTCTGTAGATTTACGTTTAGTACTATTTTTAAAACATGATTTTAAATGGGGTTATCCATAGTTATTCTTTATTTACATCAGGCTTAGGGATTTTCTGACCTTTTAAAGATAATATTATTTGTTAATCTTAATGTATTTTATATACTCATTTTATGTAATCAAATTTTTTTAATGCTTGCTTTTTGAGAGAAACACAGCTTGAGTGGGGGAGGGGCAGAGAGAGAGAGAGAGAGAGAGAGAGAGAGAGAGAGAGAGGGAATCTGAAGTAGGCTCCAGGCTCTGCACCATCAGCACAGAGCCAGACGCAGGACTTGAACCTATGAACTGTAAGATCATGACCTGAGCTGAAGTCAGGCACTCAACCGACTGAGCCACCCAGGCGCCCCTGTAATCAAGTTTTAAGGCAAAATTAAAACAACTCTTTTTTTTGAAAAAATAATGTTCTTTTGAGAGAGATAAGGCATAAGGCATATGTGCGAGCAGGGGAGGGCCAGAGAGAGAGGGGAGAGAGAATCCCAAACAGGCTCCACATGGTCAGCACAGAGCTTGACATGATGCTTGATTTCACCTACCCTGAGATCGAGACCTGAGCCAAGATCACGAGCTGTACTCTTAAGTGACTGAGCCACCCACAAGCCCCTTAAAACTACTCTTTGAATTTTTGGTTTATTCTTCCTCTCTGTATGTATGTGTGGTATGTATGTGTGTGTGTGTGTGTGTGTGTGATGTAATTAGCAGGTGACCCAGTTTTTAAACCTATCTTTCTAATAAATAAAACCATAGGATTTAAAACAAAAGAAATCCTTATATATTCCTTCTCACATTATTGAATTAAATATATTTCATATCAGCAATATGCTAGCTCATGTTTAGCTTATTAGAATTATTTCACATTTTATTTGATTCTATTTGATTTCCTAGAAATTAGGAAAAAGAAATGTTACATATGTTAACATTTTGCTAAATAATACATAATAAGACCTTACAATAAATAATACAGATCTGACTAAAAACTATATTTTGGTGCATTTCGCCCAAATTTTTAAGGATATATATTTACATATATATGTATTATATAATATTTAAAACAACTAAAGTTAATGAAATGTGGCATGACATTGCAGGTATGAATAAGGTCTTGGCAAAAGAGAAAACCAAAGGAGCAATATTCTAATGACACAATCAATCCTTATTTCGGAAGAATCCTTTTCCAAATGCATTTGGGTGATGAGTTCTTTTAGGTTTGCATTTAAAGTCAAGGTAATCTCACTACACTAGTTGTAAAAAGCACTGAAGATGTTATCATCCTAGACCGAATAGACTACTTTAAAACGTGAATATATTTTGGCAGGCAATGTAAAAATAAAATCAGAAAAACTGACACCTTGAGATTAAGCCAATTTCATTTTCACTCGGTATTCTGTGAGGATTTGGGTATGTGAAAAAATATTGTTTTTTGTTTTGATAATATCTCAACATTTATAATCATTTATATAATTATGGCTATAACAAATATAAAAAATGTGATTTTGTGAAGAAATCAATCAATATGCTAACACTACATGATGCCACATCAAAGGCTGGTTTTCTAAGGTGAAAATTTCCTTTCTTTTTCTGAGGATTACTTAATTCTGCAGTGCCCTTTTCAAATACTAAGATTCCACAGAACTCTATTTGTTTTACTCCTTTAATCACTGGCTCTTATTAACAAGTGTTATCTTGAATTCGTACAAAATAGACTTTAATTCTCTTATGGTAATGTCAATTTCAAACATGGGATGTATGTTACAGAAGTACTAAAATAGGTGCATATGAAAAAAAAATAAATGAAATAAAATCAACATTGTGGCCAAGGGCCAAGCGAGGTACAGAGCTCTTGAAGGTAAATCCAGAGACACCGTCATTACTGTAAAAACCTTGAAAACAAAAAGTGCATCCCTCACGATGCACCGAGGCCCCATCCTATTACTTTAAACCTGCTTTGTTGTTGTGGTGCTGGTGGTGGTGGTTTGGCTTTGGCTTTGGTTTTCAAAGCTTGCTACCAAGGCTCCTGCTCACTTAGCTACACTTAGCCCTATTTTATTCTCTTAATTGAGCGTAACAGTCGGGCCCTGAATCCCTGGGAAAACTTTCAGTAAGATCTGTGCATGCTGCTTGATACTTTTTTTATATTTATTTTAATGTTTATTTATATTTGACAGAGAGAGAGAAACAGAGAGCAGGTGGGGCAAGGGCAGAGACAGATAGGGAGACACAGAATCCAAAGCAGGCTCCAGGCTCTGAGCTGTCAGCACAGAGTCCGACGTGGGGCTCGAACCCATGGACCAGGAGATCGTGACCTGAGCCGAAGTCCAACGCTTAACTGACTGAGCCACCCAGGTGCCCCAATTCTTGATACTTTTAAGGCCATTCTGGGATCCTAATTATTTGAACAGGTGTTATTTTAAATAATAAAATTTATTATATTTTAATCTCAAAACTATCCTTGAGTAGATAGTGTGTGTCAAATTAAATATTCTTAGAATGTTGTACAAAATCAAGTCTGAAGCTTAAAATAGTTTCTACTGATAAAGTTGAAAGGATATTACAGTAATTTACTATTTCCACCGAATCATTCCTAAAGCTGCAGTTTTTCTTTATGATAACTGGCTAAAACTATTCAGTCAAACTAATGTGAGTATGAGACTAGAAATGTATTTAGTCAAACTAATGTGAGTATGAGACTAGAAATCCTCACAGAAGCGGCAAGTGACCCAATATATAATCATATTTCCTAACATATCCTTAATAAAAGCTGGTGGGAGGGTGACAAAGTCCAATTCACGAAAAGCAATCAAAACAGCGAGGGGGTGTGAGAGGCAACATAATAGTGTCCAGGGAGATGGCTCTCTGATGCTCTGCTTCAGTCCTAGAGAACATTTAAGAAGATCAAGAAGAATGAGTAGAAAGGACATTTCTCAAGCAAACCTCCATGATAATTATTTTGGCCAAGTTTTTAGAAAAGCTTTATTCAACCTGAGGCTAGTTTGGGATTATACTATGACAAGCACCTGGGGTACAGTTATTCTGCACAGCCCATATAGTTGGGGAGCTGTGTATTTTAACACTAGTTAGCCAAACTGGGATTTTGAGAGATATATGGCTATCATCTTATGAACCCCAATTAGCTGAACAAGGGTGTATGAACAGGCAGGGCTGCGTCTCTTTGTGCTTGCTTTCTGCAGTGCCTATCATAAATGCATGAGGTCTTTTAAGTTACTATTTGATTAAAATTGTCAATGCATGTGGCAATAAACCAACATGAATAAGCTGCACATATTACTAAGAACTAAAAATATTATATACAGAATAGGAAAAAAGTTAAAATACCTTCATTTGAAGAATGCTAATGGAAGAGGGGTGCCTGAGTGGCTCAGGTGGATAAGCGCCCGACTCTTAATATCAGCTCAGGTCATGATCTCGGTTCCTGAGACTGAGCCCTGCGTCAGGTTCCCCATTGAGTGTGGAGCCTGCTTGGGATTCTCTCCCTCTCCCTCTCTCTCTTCCCCTCCTCCCCTCTCTCGCATGTACCCTTTTTCTCTCTCTCAGTCAAAATAAATAAATAAACTTTAAAAAATGATACCAGAAGATGGGCTACCTGGGTGGCTCAATCAGTTAAGTGTCGGACTTAGGTTCAGGTCATAACCTCACGGTCTATGGGTTCGAGTCCCATATCCGGCTCTGTGCTGACAGCTCAGAGCCTGGAGCCTGCTTCAGATTCTGTGTCTCCCTCTCTCTCTGCCCCTGCCCTGCTCATGCTCTCTCTCTCTCCATCTCTCAAAAATGAATAAACATTAAAAATTTTTTTTTAAATAAGAGAATAAAATTGATACTTTTTAGTTATTAAAAGTATCTTATGATATGTCCAGTACAGTTTCTTAAAAATCAGTCTGCACTTCAACCATTTGCTTAAAAATTAGAGATAATAATACTTCTGTCAATTCTCATGCATACTTTGTACATCTTTTACGTCTGAATAAAGTCTATTAAAGTTAGAAAAGAGTGTTCATTTTAGGATACCTTTTAAAGAGAAATGGTATCCAATAAATGCTTACTCAATGCCTGAGTTCCCACATACATTTTTATCTCATGATTGCTAACACACTTTAATTCAGGGTAACTCATTTGGATAAGATTATATTCTTCTTATAATTACTTAATAAAGTCATGAATGAGGCTACGGCTATATTCAAGAAGGATGAAGGAGAAAAAAAAATAAGAACGTCACAATAATTTTGAATCACTAGAATCAGAAAAAAAAAAAAGATTATAGGTTGTCTTTGTTTTTAAACCTGTCATCAAATTCCATAACTTCCCAAGATTATTATATGCATCCTCGGCAGATGGCCTCATTCATATGTGATTTGTAACAGCTTTCTTCTCAAACAGATTTTTAAATATGCCCCAAAATAAATTATGAACATGCTCTCATATAATGAACAAGATAGGGCCTTTTTTTAAAGTCCAAATATGCTCATTCTAAAATAACATGCCAATTTTTTTTTTTCCCTTAAAGATCATACTATATTTGAGTGAGGAAAGCTTCAATGACACACAGGAGAAAGATTCTCTTAACTGTTTCATATTTCAGTTATTCACTGAAGACAGATAACTCCTATTTTAATTTACCCCGTTTTCACGCCTTACTATTAATCTTGAAAAGCAGATCTAACCTGAGTATTGCTCTTTAAACAAATGCAAACACAAGCTGCTCACTTGAATAGAATGGCGTGGTGGCAAGGCACACAGGTAACACTCCTGGGAGATGGCTTTCCGAGGCTCTATTTCAGTCCTAGGGAACATTTAAGAGGAATGAAAAGAATGGACATTCCTCAAGCAAACCTCCTTGACTTTTATTTTGGCCAAGCTTTTTAGAAAAGTTTTATTTGACCAGAGGCTAACTCAGGATGGTACTATGACAAGCACCTGGAATACAGTTATTCCGTGCAGCCCGTATTAGTTGGGGAGACATGTATTTTAATAGCATTTAGCCAAATGGGTTTGGACTGATATATTGATACAGTCTTGTGAATCCATTCAAATGAATTAAATATAAATAATTCAGAAACAAAATCTGAAATGCATTTAATTGAAAGTCCAATTTTCTTATATGTAAAATTGGGATGAGTTGGCGACTATCAAATTTAAAACCTGAATAAATTTAAACGTATAATTTAAAGAGATTAGTATGGGATAATTTCTATCAAATTCCTGCAGTATCATTTTTGCTCACCCAGAAATTTCATTATTTATATACGTGTATACAGAAAGGGAGTATTCCATTTTATTTAAATATATTTTATTACGCACTGTAGGAAGTGATCACAACACATGTAGTTTGCGGCCCAGTTTAAAGTATCAATTGGGGCGCCTGGGTGGCTCAGTCGGTTTGAGCGTCCGACTTCAGCTCAGGTCATGATCTCACACTCCATCAGTTTGAGCTCCTCGTTGGGCTCTGTGCTGACAGCTCTGAGCCTGGAGCCCGCTTCAGATTCTGTTTCTCCCCCTCTCTCTGCCCCTGCTCATGCTCTGTCTCTCTCTGTCTCAAAAATAAATAAAAACATTAAAAAAGATTGTTTCTAAAAAGTATCAATCAACTTCAACAGATAAAAATCTGAGGATACTAACATTTACATCAGGTTTATTTATTTATCTTGAGAGAGAGAGAGAGAGAGAGAGAGCGAGCGCAAGAGAACACATGAGCAGGGGAGGGGCAGAGAGAGAAAATCCCAAGCAGGATCCACACTGTCAGGGGCTAGAACTCATGAACCCCGAGATCATGACCTGAACCAAAATCAAGAGTCAAATGCTTAACCCACTGAGCCACCCAGGCACCCCTGAGGATACCAACATTTTAACTGGGTTTTACAAACAGAATTATATAAAAGTGGCTAATATACAAGTAAGACAAAGTAAAATCTTCATTTTTCTACATAAGAGTTTTGCCTTTGGAGAAAGTCAACTTTTTCATCTTATTCATCTATGAAGTAGAGATAACAGCAACCAAATGAATGGAGAGTATATCTACAGATATATATAAAACACCATTTATTCACTTTTTTTCTTTGTCATTCAAAAATTTATATAACATTTAGGTTATCATGGTGTCTTATCTTACTACTCGTTTCTCCAAAGTCTGAAGGTTGTTTTCAATTATTAACAATTGTAACAGAAGAAGAATCAAGAAAAAGCATAAATGTTGGCTGCTATTTTAAAGGTAAGAAAGAATAATCATTGAAAACATGGAAAATGGAAGAAAGATAAATAAAAACAAATATAAACCTATGATCTATTACATTTTATTCTAATCTGCCTATTTTTTATACTAACCTATATTTTATTCCAATCTTCTTTTCTATTTTAATAGAGTTGACATAACACAATACTCATTTACTCTATCAATCATCTATGCAGGGGGAGTTATATATTCATTTGGTACATAAAAAATTTTTCCTACTACTTGCATTTAACCTTATTATATGTGTATACTCAGCGCTATTCATTAATATATTTTCTTATATCATTGAAAACAGCAATATAGTATTCCACTGTGTGAATATAAATAAAATTATTTAGCCATTTTTCAATTTTTACATACTTAAAATGTTTCCAGTTTTCACCAAGGAAACTTTTAAATTGTGTCTGTAGGGCCATCACAAATCCATTTGTAACACTGGGTTGGATGAGTCAGGGTTTTCTTGTTATAGCATTGACTTCTCAAGGGGCTGAATTTCTAAATTACATACAGATCCTTCTAAATGAAAAAATAAAAACTAGGATTACTGCTAGCTTCTATCCGGTGAAGTAGATCTTTTTTTTTTTCTTGTTTTTAGGGCAAAAAGCAATCCGATGAGGTACAGACTAAAAAAGAAAACGCTTGAGCTTCCTAATCAGTTACCTCTAGTCAGGAAAGATTCTACCATTTTTTCTTAACTCTTTAAAGGCAGAAAAATAATATACTAAAATCAAATCTCTTTCAAAACACCTTACAGAACTTAAAATTATTATAATTCTACAATTTGCTTCTGAGCTTCCATCTCTTTCAATGTATACAATTTGTTTGTAGGATAATATAACATTCTCAATAAAAGAAAAAGCTAATAATTTTTAACTGTGGTACTTATTTTTTACATAAGAGTTTGAATAAACAGAATTTAAATGTATTCAGCCTCTTAATCTCATCTTAAATCCATTAGTACCATAGTTGCTTAAGGTAAAATACTTATAAAATAATAAGATATATAGTCCCTGTAGACAGAACTATATTATTTTTGAAATATCTTTTTTTCTTGCGGAGTTTCCCCTTTCCCTTTCCTTTCATTTCCATCAGATGGTTGATACCTTATTGAGTGCCATAGGAAAGAATGAAGACATGGTTAAAAGAATTAGTTACTTGGTAGTCTCTTGATCTGTGTTTTCCCAAATCTCAACCCATTAAGGACACCATGAGTGATATGTTTGCAGCATTATATAGGGATAGTCCTCAGGTAGCAGAACATTAAAACTTATGAGCAAAACAAATTTTCTTTGTGACTATAAAAAAGATTTCTTAGGATCAGATGAAAGATTTGAAGGAAGTTTATGAACAGCGCAAGGAGATGGAGACAGAAGGGTCCTAAGTTACACTTTCTCCACTTTCTCAGAGTAGTTGTGGGAGTTAAGGGCAAGACCCAGAGGTGATGCAGTCACTGCACAGGTATATATACCAGTGGGTGTCTGGCAGAGTGTTATAGGCCAATGACATCAAACGGGCAGAAACATTTCTGTGACTTCTTTTCTAAAACTAACAGAACCATGGAAATAGGCAAAGCAATAGCTCACTAAAATGTGTGGACGAAGACCAAGGACAAGATGGTCTTTTTGATGTGTACCTTAGTATGAGCTACATAGGGGATTTCAAACTGACTCAGATTAAGTTATCACCAAGTTAAGGAGTGGGGCTCAAAATAGAACTTGAGTTTGGATACAAATAGATAATTGAGTGGAACTTGTTATTTGTACATCTGAGATGGGTGATTGTAATTCATAACTACTACAAAACAGAAAAGACTTTGCCCTTTATTATGTCTTTAGGAAAGACTATTTTGCATAATAATGCATGAACTGTTTGCATGATTGGTGTTATTATTGATTAAATATGCTATCTCCCCAGATGATATCTAAATGTGATTAGGCTTTCTGAGAAACATTGTTAAGCATTGATATAATTAATTATATCAAATAAACTGGGAAATTATTAGGAAAGCATATCATGGTATAATGGGCAAATAAAATCACCACCAAATTCACACATATCCATAATAATCAAGCAAATGATCAAATGAAGCCTGATGAGTTATTTCTAAGTTTTTCAAAACTGATAATAATTTATTTCTTGCTTACTAATTTTAGAATCGGTTAGTACTTCCTAGTAGGCCAGAAGTAATATTTACACAAATTCTGCAAAAAGTCATCTTTTATGTATGTTTCATTTAATGATTCAATAAACATTTATGAACAATACTATTCATAAAATAATAATTACGAACAATAGTGTTCTAAAATCTCTTATATCCAGTGGGGCTAAAGTACGAATTAGGTGTGCACTTTTCTTTCAGGTAACTGTGTATCTCTGTGTCTTTATATGTATCTCCATCTATCTTTCAATCTTTCTATCATCTATATGCATTGTTACCGTACCGTTGGAATGTTATGTCTTTATATATTAATATGTATACATTTATAATATAAATTTTATATCTTCAGACTTATGATGTAATTTAAAAATGGGTCATATTGACAATAAGTTATATTAAAAAATAAAAATAATAAAATTGCTTGCAAAAAAGATAAAAATGTATCATAAAACACTGAAGATACTAGCAACAATTTAAAATTTAGTATCAGGAATTAGCTATAATGGTTTATGTCTACCTGGTTAGCTCAAACTTTTTTATAATGTACATTATGGCCATATTATTCCTTTCTATTCTTATCCTCACAAAATTTTTGATAAAGAATAAAAAGTATACATTTATTATGTTAGAGATTTAAAACTATGATGATTTATTTTAAGAACCTGAATGGATGGTATCATGGTAGAAGTCATTTTCATTTGGATAAATTACTGACGAGCAATTTCTTCTAAGGTTTGGGGCTACCATTTCTTCTTACTGGCTGTCATCAAGCTTACAAATTAAAGTCTTTGCTCATGGCTACAGCAATGAGGTTACATTTTTAGATACAATTTTTATTGGGAATTTTTGAAGTGACTTTTCAAAACCATATACTAGGATAGGGGACACGCAAATTCTCAATACTGTAGGATCACATGGTGATTTTAAAATCTTTCTGTGTAGTACACTTTAGGCTTATTCAGAGAAAACACTATTCAATGTTAAAACAAACTATGAATGAGCTGTACTGAACCATTATTAGCTTGCCATGTCACAACTACTAGTCTCCCTCCCAGAGGAACAATTCAGAAAGCAAACGTAAAAATGTTAAGTTAGTTTGACAGAACAATCTTTTCAGGACTCTGTCCTATATGTACTTAGTGATGTGTTAAACTATTTTCTGCCATTATTCTGTACCGTTCTGCCAACTGCATTTTACATGGACACCTACTAGTGGTTAAGAGACAAAGGACTGTCGAATTCAGGAACTCAGGCATCTTGTGCCCACATCACAAAACATTTTAAGATTGTGCGTCTTCATCTCAATAACAATCACTGCAATGTCTCTTTCTTTTTGATAACCAAAATGTTAATTACTACAGAAAGAGCTTTTTTCTTGTTCCATTTGCCCGAATGCTTAACATTGCTAGATTGATTAATCACCTAGGATGGCCCCAGGCCATCAGAACTATGTGTCTTAATACATGTGACCTTCTTTCCATTGACACCTGCAAAGAAAGACAGGCTCTTCTTCCTTGTTTCTTTCCAAAAAGAAAGCCTTCACCCTAGAGGGGAAGGAAGATAAATGGCTACTCTCCATGTGCCTGCTGCTCTCCACAATTAATGCCAAATAAAACAGTAATTAGCTGAGATGAGAAAGCAGTCAAGAGTCTTCAAAGAGTCTACCGTAGTGCTCTGTAATAAAAAAAAAAAAAAAAACACAAAAAACAAACAAAAAAACTTATGTACAAAGTATGTTAAAGTCATCATTCCAGGGCATCATACCTGAATGCCTTACAACACTTTCATAAAAATCAATGTCTTACATTTTGTGAATTCAGAAAGAATGTATCTATATGATTGTCCCTTTTTTAAAAGTATATTCACAGAGAAAGTGTTTTAGAAATGATTTGAAAATTTCAAAGTCTCATGAAGTAGGACGAGAATTATCCAGTAATAAATGCATCTATATCACATGTGTTATGGCGTTGGGGGGGGGTACTTAAATGATTACATACACGTAACCTTAATGATATATCTGGTAATCATGAAATGTGCTTAGTACTGGCCCAATAATATAGTCATACATGTAAATTCACTGCAGTCTGTATTTGATATTACTACCCAAGTTGAAATTCTAATGCATAATATTTAAAATATGTAATTCTCCTCCTCCACTGAATTGAAACTTTAGATAATCAAATAGGTTTCATATGACTGAATCTCAATAGAGAATTGCTTGCAGTTGGTTAAATTTATTCTGATATCTTAGGAGGGCACTTTTTTTATGTATATATGAAATTTATTGCCAAATTGGTTTCCATACAATATCCAGTGTTCATCCCAACAGGTGCCCTCCTCAATACCCATCACCCACCCTCTTCTCCCTCCCACCCCCCATCAACCCTCCGTTTGTTCTCAGTTTTTAAGAGTTTTGGCTCCCTACCTATTTTTTTTTTTTCTTTCCCGCCCCTATGGTCTTCTGTTAAATTTCTCAGGATCCACAGAGGAGTGAAAACAAATGGTATCTGTCTTTTGCTGTATGACTGATTTCACTTAGAATAACACTCTCCAGTTCCATACACGTTGCTACAAAAGGCCATATTTCATTCTTTCTCCTTGCCACGTAGTATTCCCTATGTATATGAACAACAATTTCTTTATCCATTCATCAGCTGATGGACATTTAGGCTCTTTCCATAATTTGGCTATAGTTGAAAGTGCTGCTATAAACATTGGGGTACAAGTGCCCCTATGCATCAGCACTCCTATATCCCTTGGGTAAATTCCTAGCAGTGCTATTGCTGGGTCATAAGGTATATCTATTTTTAATATTTTGAGGAACCTCCACACTGTTTTCCAGAGGAGCTGCACCAGTTTGCATTCCCACCAACAGTGCAAGAGGGTTCCCATTTCTCCACATCTTCGCCAGCATCTATGGTCTCCTGATTTGTTCATTTCGGCCACTCTGACTGGTGTGAGGTGGTATCTGAGTGTGGCTTCAATTTGTATTTCCCTGATGAGGAGCGATGTTGAGCATCTTTTCATGTGCCTGTTGGCCATCTGGATGTCTTCTTTAGAAGTGTCTATTCATGTTTTCTGCCCATTTCTTCACTGGATTCTTTGTTTTTTGGGTGTGGAGTTTGGTGAGCTCTTTATAGTTTGTGGATACTAGCCCTTTGTCCGGTATGTCATTTGCAAATATCTTTTCCCATTCTGTTGGTTGCCTTTTAGTTTTGTTGATTGTTTCATTGGCAGTACAGAAGCTTTTATCTTCATCGGGTCTCAGTAGTTCATTTTTGCTTTTAATTCCCTTGCCTTTGGGGATGTGTCAAGTAAGAAATTGCTGCAGCTGAGGTCAGAGAGGTTTTTTCCTGCTTTCTCCTCTACGGTTTTCATGGTTTCCTGTCTCACATTCAGGTCCTTTATCCATTTTATTTTTGTGAATGGTGTAAGAAAGTGGTCTAGTTTCATTCATCTGCATGTTGCTGTCCAGTTCTCCCAGCATCATTTGTTAAAGAGACTGTCTTTTTTCCATTGGATATTCTTTCCTGCTTTGTTAAAGATTAATTGGCCATACTTTTGTGGGTCTAATTCTGGGGTTTCTATTCTATTCCATTGGTCTGTGTGTCTGTTTTTGTGCCAATACCATGCTGTCTTGATGATTACAGCTTTGTAGTGGAGGCTAAAGTCTGGGATTGTGATGCCTCCTGCTTTGGTCTTCTTCAAAATTACTTTGTCTATTTGGGGTCTTTTGTGGTTCCATACAAATTTTAGGATTACTTGTTCTAGCTTCGAGAAGAATACTGGTGCAATTTTGATTAGGATTGCATTGAATGTGTAGATAGGTTTGGGTAGTATTGACATTTTAACAATATTTATTCTTCTAATCCATGAGCATGGAATGTTTTTCCATTTCTTTATATCTTCAATTTCTTTCATAAGCTTTCTATAGTTTTCAGCATACAGATCTTTTACATCTTTGGTTAGGCTTATTCCTCGGTATTTTATGCTTCTTGGTGCAATTGTGAATGGGATCAGTTTCTTTATTTGTCTTTCTGTTGCTTCATTATTACTGTATAAGAATGAAACGGATTTCTGTACATTGAGTTTGTATCCTGTGACTTTACTGAATTCATGTATCAGTTCTAGCAGACTTTTGGTGAAGTCTATCAGGTTTTCCAAGTATAATATCACGTCATCTGCAAAAAGTGAAAGCTTGACTTCATCTTTGCCAATTTGGATGCCTTTGATTTCCTTTTGTTGTCAGATTGCTGATGCTAGCACTTCCAACACTATGTTAAACAACAGCGGTGAGAGTGGACATCCCTGTAGTGTTCCTGATCTCAGGGGGAAAGCTCTGTTTTTCCCCATTGAGGATGATATTAGCTCTGGGATTTTCATAAATGGCTTTTATGATGCTTAAGTGTGTTCCTTCTATTCTGACGTTCTCGAGGGTTGCTGAATTCAGCTGAAAGATGCTGAATTTTGTCAGATGCTTTTTCTGCATCGATTGACAGGATCATATGGTTCTTATCTTTTCTTTTATTAATGTGATGTATCACACTGATTGATTTGTAAATGTTGAACCAGTCCTGCAGTCCAGGAATGAATCCCACTTGATCATGGTGGAATAATTATTCTTATATGCTGTTGAATTTGATTTGTTAGTATCTTATTGACAATTTTTGCATCCATATTCATCAGGGGTATTGGCCTGTAGTTCTCTTTTTTTGCTGGGTCTCTGTCTGATTTTGGAATCAAAGTAATGCTGGCTTCATAGAATGAGTCTGGAAGTTTTCCTCCCCTTTCTATTTTTTGAAACAGCTTGGGAAAGATAGGTATTATCTCTGCTTTAAATGTCTGGTAGAATTCCCCTGGGAAGCCATCTGGTCCTGGACTCTTATTTGTTGGGAGATTTTTGATAACTGATTCAATTTCTTCACTTGTTATGGCTCTGTTCAAGTTTTCTATTTCTTCCTGTTTGAGTTTTGGAAGTGTGTGGGTGCTTAGGAATTTGTCCATTTCTTCCAGGTTGTCCAGTTTGTTGGCATACAATTTTTCATAGTATTCCCTGATAATTGCTTGTATTTCTGAGGGATTGGTTGTAATAATTCCATTTTCATTCATGATTTTATCTCTTTGGGTCATCTCCCTTTTCTTTTTGAGAAGCCTGGCTAGAGGTTTATCAATTTTTTTTTGTTTTGTTTTCAAAAAACCAACCCTTAGCTTCATTTATCTTCTCTACAGTTTTTTAGATTCTATATTATTTATTTCTGCTCTGAGCTTTATTGTTTCTCTTCTTCTGCTGGGTCTGGAGTGTCTTTGCTGTTCTGCTTCTATTTCCTTTAGATTTTGTATTTGGGATTTTTCTTGTTTCTTGAGATAGGCCTGGATTGCAATGTATTTTACTCTCAGGACTGCCTTCGCTGCATCCCAAAGCGTTTGGATTGTTGTATTTTCACTTTCATTTGTTTCAATATATTTTTAAATTTCTTCTCTAATTGCCTGGTTGACCCATTCATTCTTTAGTAGGGTGTTCTTTAACCTCCATGCTTTTGGAGGTTTTCCAGACTTTTTCCTGTGGTTGATTTCAAGCTTCATAGCATTGTGGTCTGAAAGTATGCATGGTATGATTTCAATTCTTCTATACTTATGAAGGGCTGTTTTGTGACCCAGTGTGTGATCTATCTTGGAGAATGTTCCATGTGAACTCGAGAAGAAAGTATATTCTGTTGCTTTGGGATGCAGAGTTCTAAATATATGTCAAGTCCATCTGATCCAATGTATCATTCAGGGCCCTTGTTTCTTTATTCATCCTGTGTCTAGATGATCTATCCATTGTTGTAAGTGGAGTATTAAAGTCCCCTGCAACTACCACATTCTTATCAATAAGGTTGCTTATGATTGTGATTGTTTTATATTTGGGGGCTTCCGTATTCGGCACATAGACATTTATAATTGTTAGCTCTTGCTGATGGATAGACCCTGTGATTATTATATAATGTCCTTCTTCATCTCTTGTTACAGCCTTTAATTTAAAGTCTAGTTTGTCTGATACAAGTAGGGCTACTCCAGCTTTCTTTTGACTTCCAGTAGCATGGTAGATGGTTCTCCATCCTTTCACTTTCAATCTGAAGGTGTCCTCAGGTCTAAAATGAGTCTCTAATAGACAGCAAATAGATGAGTCTTGTTTTTTTTATAGATTCTGATACCCTATGTCTTTTGGTTGGAGCATTTAGTCCATTTACATTCAGTGTTATTATCTAAAGATATGGGTTTAGAGTCATTGTGATGTCTGTAGGTTTCATGCTTGTAGTGATGTCTCTGGTACTTTGTGGTCCTTGCAACATTTCACTCACAGAATCCCCAGTAGGATCTCTTGTAGGGCTGGTTTAGTGGTGATGAACTCTCAGTTTTTGTTTGGGAAAACCTTTATCTCTCCTTCTTTTCTGAATGACAGACTTGCTGGATAAAGGATTCTCAGCTGCATATTTTTTCTGTTCATCACATTGAAGATTTCCTGCCATTCCTTTCTGGCCTGCCAAGTTTCACTAGATATGTCTGCCACTAGTTATCAGCCTCCCTTAATATGTTAGGGCATGTTTATCCCTAGCTGCTTTCAGAATTTTCTCTTTATCCTTGTATTTTGCCAGTAACTATGATATGTCATGCAGAAGATCGATTCATTTATGTCTGAAGGGAGTTCTCTGTGCTTCTTGGATTGCAATCCCTTTTTCCTTCCCCAGATCAGGGAAGTTCTCTGCCATGATTTGTTCAAGTACACCTTCAGCCCCTTTCTCTCTCTCTTCCTCTTCTGGAATTCCTATTATATGGATAATGCTCCGTTTCATTACATCACTTAGTTCTCTAATTCTCCCCTCATAATCCTGGATTTTTTTTTTCTCTCTTTTTCTCAGCTTCCTCCTTTTCCATAATTTTATCTTCTAATTAACCTATCCTCTCTTCTGACTTTTCAGTTTGAACTCTGGTTGCCTCCATTTTATTTTGCACCTCATTTGTAGCATTTTTTTAGCTCCTCATGACTGTTTCTTAGTCCCTTGATCTCTGTAGCAATAGATTCTCTGCTGTTCTCTATACAGTGATTAATTTTATGACTATTACTCTAAATTCTTCTTCCGTTATATTGCTTAAATCGTTTTTGATCAATTTTTTTGCTGTTGCTACTTCCTGGAGTTTCTTTTGAGAATTCTTCCGTTTTGTCATTTTGGATAGTCCTCGGATGACGCGGAACTGCAGGGCACTTCCCCTGTGCTGTCTGAAGTAACTTGTGTTGGTGGGCAGGCCGCAGTCAGACCCAATATCTGTCCCCAGCCCACCGCTGGGGCCACTATCAGACCGGTGTGTACCTTCTCTTCCCCTCTCCCAGGGGCAGGACTCACTGTGGAGTGGTGTGGCCCCTGTCAGGGCTACTTGCACACTGCCAGGCTTGTGGTGCTGCTTTAGTGGGATCTGGCGTATTAGCCGGGGTGGATCCGCAAGGTGCACAGGGGTGGGAAGGGCAGGCTCAGCTCACTTTGCTGTCAGTGGTCCCCTGCAGGAGAGGCCCTACAACGACTGCGAGGGAGGCAGACCAGTTGGAGGGATAGATCCATAGAAGTACAGCGTTGGGTGTTTGCGTGGTGCAAGCAAGTTCAGTGACGGGAACTGGTTCCCTTTGGGTTCGACTGGGGATGGAAGAGAGATGGTGCTGGCCAGCGCCTTTGTTCAGCGCCACGCTGAGATCTGTCTCCTGGGGCTCAACAACTCTCCCTCCCAGTGTCCTCTCGCCCTTCTGCTCTCTGAGAAGAGCTGATGACTTATAACATTCTAGATGTTAAGTCCCGCTGGCTGTCAGAACACACTCTGTCCGGCCCCTCTGCTTTTGCAAGCCAGACTCTGGGGCTCTGCCTTGCTGGGTGGGCTGCCCCTCCACCGCCCCAGCTCCCTTCCACCAGTCCGTGTAGCACGCACCCCCTCTCTGCCCTTCCTACCCTCTTCCGTGGGCCTCTTATCTACGCTTGGCTGCGGAGAGTCTGTTCTGCTAGTCTTCTGGTGGTTTTCTTGGTTATTTAGGCAGGTGTGTGTGGAATTTAAGTGATCAGCAGGACGAGGTGAGCCCAGCATCTTCCTATGCCGCTATCTTCCCTAGTTCAGGAGCGCACTTGTTATCATGAGCACTGTGTGTTGTATATAAGTCATGAAATAAAGAATTCTACTCCTGACACCAATGCTGCACTGTGTGTTAACCAAATAGACTTTAAATAAAAATCTGAAAAAAAAAATACAAAACTTTCAAGTTGAAATAAAAAATCTACATAAAGAGAAATAATAAAAGCAATGCATTTCCGTAGAATGTAAAAAAATAAATAAATAAATAAGTGACAGATCTACCATTGTCTACCATAAAGATATTCTTAATTACAGAATAATTTACTGCTGAGTCTACTACCCAGTTACCAAGCTGAGGCTATAAGATGAACTTCTTTGTTTCGTTTCACAATACAGAGTAGATCAAGAATGAGGAATGACTGCAGTCTTTTATAAACCTCTGAATTTGAATTTGGGGTTTGACAGAGATCATAGTTTCATTTGGAGTGTTTTACCACTCTGTCTCTTTTTTCATCAGAAAAAGGGTGAAAATAATTCACTTAGCAGTAAAATGAGATTTTAAAAACTAACATCTTGTTGCGATGACAAAAATATTAAAAAGAAAAAAAATAATTAAGACTTGGCAAAGCTAGTTGGTTGATGTAGTACTACCTTACTAACTTGGGAAGCTGACACTGAAAAGAAATCATTCAAATTACAGAAAAAGATTAAGTGCTGAAATTTTTAAATAAGAGGACATTCTGTCTTACAGCATGACATAATTGAAACAATAATCTTAGATTCAATGTAAAACATAAACACAGTCTCAAAGTACAGAAAAAAAATTTTAAGTATCATTATTTAGTCACTATGTGATTAATGTATGTAATTAATATGTGCTAAGTAATCAGACAGTAAACAGTTTCCACCTTCAGAAGGCTTACATTGGAGATGCCTGGGTGGCTCAGTCAGTGAAGCACCGACTCTTGATTTTGGCTCAGTTCATGATCTCACGGTTTTTGGGATGGAGCCTCATTTCAGGCTCTGCACTGAATGAGGAACTTCCTTAGGATTCTTTCTCTCCGTCTCTCTCTGCCTCTTCCACATGCACATGCACATGTGCATATTCTCTCTCTCTCTCTCTCTCTCTCTCTCTCTCTGTCTCAAAGCAAATAAATAAACATAAAAAATAAAAGGAAGCTTACAGTGTAGCAAGGGAGATAGATGGTAGAGAAATTTTGACAAAATTTATAATTAATTAATATTGTGAATAGTGTTAGCAAGAAGTCTCTGTGTTTTGAAAAGGGGTACACAACTCAGAATAAGGATAAGTCTTCCCTAAGGAAGTGATGTATGAGTTAAAAACTAGATAATGAACAGAATAAGGTAGTTACACTGGGAAATAGGATTTGTGGATGGAAGTGATAATGTATGGCAGGATGAGGCCCCAGAGCACAGGACCCTATCAAATGTATAAAGGTTTTTAAACATAGTATCAAGAGCAGTTAAGAGGCCAACAAAGAGTGTTGAGTCAGAGAATGACTTGATCAAATATCTTGTTTAAAAATATCACCCTGTGTGGGACATGAATTAGGGAAAGGCAAAAAAGGATGAGGGACCTCAGTGCAACAGTCCAGATGAGAAACAAAGGGTTAGGTTTTGGAAGCAGAAGAAGAGGTAAGAAAAGTGATCTTTGAAAGTTAGAAAGTGTAACTGATATAACTTAATTTTTGAGCGAATGTGGGCAGCGAGAAAGGAAGTGTAAAGATTACTTCGAATTACTGGCTCAAATTTCTGAGTGGAGCACTGTGCCATCTACTAAGATACCAAAAACAGGCAGAAAAAGATATTTGGATATCCTATATTTTAAAGGCAGTCTTTAAGATATCAAGTGATGAGGCTGAAGTAACTGGATGTATGGACCTGAAGCTCAGAAAAGAGACAGTACAGAGATCTACATTTGGGAATTACAGTGAATATATGATATTTCAAGTTGTGGAAATTCATGGACTCCAAGAGAAAATATGTAGAGTGAGAGAAGCCATGAAGAGCTATAGCCAAGCCCTGAAGCTCTGTAACATTTGGAAGCTTGATTGAGGTCAAATGTCCAACACTGGAGACAGAAGGAGTGAGTAAAGGCATGGATGGGACATAGGAAAAATTACTGTCCCATAGAAACCAACAACAGAGAGCGAAGGGGGAGCAGTCCTTTGCCCTGGATGGCGTGATAGTGGAAATAAATTGGGTGTCCACTGTACTGAAATTCATTACAGATGTTAGCAGGAACTAATAGTTTTGGTAAATTCGTATAAGAAAGTTCTGGATTGAAGTGTGTAATAGTGTGATTGGGATACGAGGAAATGCAACCATAAAATGTAAATAAGTTTTCAGAGAAGTTTGGTTGTGAAAGACTACGCAGATATAAATCAATTGCATGAAGTGAATATAATGTCAAGAGAGAAGCAATATAACACATTTTTCAAGGCCACAAAATCTGGCAACAGATGGCCTGGGTTTGGACACTAGCTTTGTGACTTACTAGCTCTTGGTCTTAGATAAGTTACTTAATCTTTCTGTGCCTCAACTCCTTCATCTCGAAATTGGTGACAGTAATTATTTCATCATACCATGTGGGGAAAAAAAAAAACGACATATACATAGCACTTAGAACCAGCACTTAGAATAACACTGTGTTTGTTATTATTTTGTTCAACATATAAAAATTCTCAGTATGTTCAAACGTCAACTGGAAGAATCCAATATAAAAGATAAAAAGTGAAATAATTTATCATTATCTTTAGGGGGAGAGATCATGAATCATCCTAATCATCCTGTTTTTGCTTAAGAATAAATTCTACTTTTTATGATAAGCATTTTATCACTTTTATAATAAGTACTAAATATTACTTTAGAGGAAAATACATAATGTCATGAAAACCATGCATACTATGTTAAAAAAACAATAAAGAAAACTAGTATTATGGCCAGGTTTTGTTGAAAATCATATATATATGTATGTATATACACATATATGTATATATTTATACATACATATAATACTAAATCATATATATTAAATCATATATGTATACACTAAAACATATAATAAGTACTAAATATTACTTTAGAAGAAAATACATAATGTCATGAAAACCATGCATACTATGTTAAAAAAACAATAATGAAAAGTAGTATTATTATGGCCAGGTTTTGTTGAAAACCATGTATATATATAATACTAAATCATATATATTAAATCATATATATATATATATATATATATATATATATATACACACACACACACACACTAAAAAATATTTACCAAAATATCGATAGTAGCTAGTTATGAGTGGTAGGGTTTAAAATATTTCAATTTTATTTCCTGTGCTCTAGTGCATTTTCTAAATTTTCTACAATTAACACTAATGTTATTTTTGTAAGTACAAAATGCTGCTTAAAAAATTAAAGAGATTTTTCTCTGGAGTCTGGAAGCCTACAAATTAGGGCTTGCTCAGAACCCAAAGCTACTTAGTTGATACTGAAGTCCTGAACCCATTAATCTTGCGCCACTGTGTGAGCACTAGACTATTCCATCCAAATCCCTGAGGTTTAAGCAACAATCTTGTTAGCTACATACTGCTGTCCAAGCAATCTTCATAAAATGCAAATCTGGGCCTACAGTAACTCTTCCTTGTGAATTAAACAGCCCATTCGTAAGCCCCACCAGACGCATTCAGAAGTAGAAGATTTACTGAATACACTTCTTACTTATGGCTTAATGTTTTTCGGATGATTTATTTGTCCAGAGGCCTTTCCTTTCCTTTCTCACTTAGCCAAGTTTGACCTATCCTTCAAAGCACTGTTGTGTCAGCTAGTGCTCCCAAAGCACACTAGAGTGATGCCATTCCATAATGATTTTCTCTTTAAGTAGAAAACTCTCAGCCACCTGGATGCAAGCAACATGCACATACACACAATTTCTACATACACGCACATAGCTCAATAGGTTCGTGGAGGAGCAGAGCAAATGTGAAGCAAATGGGAATCAAGCGGACCTAAAGATTCTAAAGCCTCTGTGAAAATTTTCTAAGTTTTAAGCTTTCAAACTAATTGCTAAAGAATAGCCCAAGACTTTTTTTCATTTATGTCTGAGAAAGAAACTAGAATGAATTCTAAATAAAAGGATTTAGACAGGAAAGACTAGACTTGAGAATACACATTGGAATCATAGACCAAACGTATTTGGGTCATCACTGCACTTCAATGGATAATTACACCTGAGGCTTCAATAAAAAGATTCATTTCATTAGGAACACTCAAGCCTAACTCGGGAAATAAGCCAGCTGATCTGACCATGGTGGAGGTAAACAGGATAGCAACCATCTCTTCGGAAAAGAGATTATAAGCTACCTCAGAAGAGTACAAGGTCAGGTTCTGTTGGATTCACTCCAGACTGAATACAAAGCCATTAGTTGGTGGCTCACCCACTAATATTGCACCATTTTCTCACTTTGTACAAAGTTAATTACATCCATCACACTCTGTCATGTTCAGAAAAAAAAATCTGGAAAAATATATCCTTTTGTCTTTCTTTTTATGACTGACATTCTTCAAGTTTTTAATGATTCTTTTAACAACAAATCTGACTAAAACCCATACTAAACAATCACTAACAATAACTACAACTATTAAAAGTTGTACTTTCATAGTAGTAGTACTATGAAATAGGAGTACTAACTACTATTATGAAAAGAAATTCTTCTTTCCCAACCCCAAAAAGTTTCTATAATTACTGTAAGTAGAATTGTGTAAAAAAATTTTTTTTTCATGGTACAAGCATATAAAGCACAGACGAATTAATAAAGATCACACTTATAAATCAGCCAGATGCCTTGCCCTCATATCCATCACTTGAGATTTCCCCCGATTTCTGGTGAAATTGGTCAAGAGACCTGGAAGGAAACTGTAGTTAGCAAATGAAGAACCAGTTTAAACTCATTCTAGTTTGTCACTTAGATTGTAAATACATGCAGAGGCTTGGATTTATGTAAGTATTTGTACATCTATTATATCTAAAAGGGAAGCTCCATAGGTAAATCACAATGTGATAAAAAGTAAACAATTATCACAGGACAAGACACAAAAATGAAATAGTGAATGGGGAAAGGAAGGGAATAAAAGACAATAAACTCAAGTTGGATAGAATCACACAGATTAAGCATAAAACATGTGCCTGATCTCTCTACAAGTCAAGACAGAGAAAACAGATTGGCTTCTTAAAGTAGCAGGGGGAAAATAACAATAAAAATTAGCTGACGTGTAGTGCATACTTACTATAATTACGCTTAGCATAAATACTTCACATGCATTAAGTTATTCAATAATCACAAATACAGACAGTCCCAGACTTACAGTGGTTTGACTTATGCCTTTTTGACAACAGTGGTGTGAAACTGATACACATTCAGTACACAATGTATTTTGAATTTTGATCTTTCCTCAAGCTAGTGCAATGCAGTACAATCCTCTCCTGATTCTGGGCACTCCCAGGGAGCTGCAACTCTGAGTCAGCTGTGTAACCGTGAGGTCAACAACCGATGCGCTCGCGATGACTCTACACCCATACACTCATTTTCTTTTTCACTTTAAGTACAATGTTCAATAAATTCAACACATTACTATAAAATAGGCTTTGTGTTAGATGATTTGCCAAACTGTAGGCTCATGTGTTTTGAGCACATTTAAGGTAGGCTATGCCGAGCTATGATGTTCAGTACGTCAGGCGTATTAAACGTATTTTCAACTTAGGATATTTCCAACTTACAATGGCTTTATCAGGACATAATCCCATAGTAAGTCAGGCCAGATCAGTAATTCCTTTTTGCATATGAGCTAATTAGTTTGAGTGAATTGCTCAAATGATCATCTTCTCAGTCCAGAACCCTGTATTAGAGTTCTCTAAAGAAACAATGAGAACCAACAGGATGTGTGTGTGTCATATGTATGTATGTATGTATGTATGTGCGAGAAAGAGTGAGAAATGAGAATGAGAGAGAGAGAGAGAGAGAGAGAGGTAGGTTTATTTTAAAACACTGGCTCCAAAATGAACTTTTGGGACCTCATCAAGATAAGAAGCTTCTGTACAGCAAAGGAAACAATCAGCAAAACTCAAAGGCATCCCACAAAATGAGAGAAGATATTTGCAAAAGACATAAGAGATAAAAGGTTAGTATACAAAATCTATAAAGAACTTACCAAATTCAATATCAAAAAATAAATAATCCAGGGAAGAAATGGGGAGAAGACATAAATAGACACTTTTCCAAAAAAGACATCCATACGGCTAACACACACATGAAAAGATGCTCAACATCACTCATCATCAGGGAAATACAAATCAAAACCATAATGAGATACCACCTCACACCTGTCATAATAGCTAACATGAACAATGCAGGCAACAACAGATGTTGGCAAAGATGCGGAGAAAGAGGAACCCTTCTGAACTGCTGGTGGGAATGCAAACTGGTGCAATCACTCTGGAAAACAGTATGGAGATTCCTCAAAAAATTAAAAATAGAACTACCCTACGACCCAGCAATTGTGCTACTGGGTATTTATCCAAAGGGTCCAAAAATGATGATTCAAAGGGGCACATTCACCCCAATGTTTATAGCAGCACTACTGACAATAGCCAGACTAAGGACGGGGCCCAAATGTCCATTGATGGATGAATGGATAAAGAAGATGTGGTATAAACATACAATGAAATATTATTCGGCGATCAAAAAGAATGAAACCTTGTCATTTGCAACGACATGGATGGAACTAGAGTGTATTACGCTAAGCGAAAACAGAGAAAAACAAGTTTCATATGATTTCACTCATATGTGGAATTTAAGAAACAAAACAGATGAACATAGGGGAAGGGAAGGAAAAATAAGATAAAAATAGGGAGACAAAACATACGAGACTCTTAAATATAGAGAACAAACTGAGGGCTGCTGGCAGGGGATGGGCTAAATGGGTGATGGGCATTAAGGAGGACACTTAATGGGATGAGCACCAGGTGTTATATGTATGCGATGAATCACTAAATTCTATTCTTGAAATCATTATTACAATATGTTAACTAACTTGCATTTAAATTAAAAAAACTGTTAAAAAATAAAGCAGCCTTGAAAAAATATTAAAAAATAAAGGAGCCTTGAAATCTACCAGGCAAAACAAATGTATCAAATTAGTGTTTCATACAGAATATTTTTAAAAATTTTAATGTTTATTTATTTTTGAGAAAGAGAGAGAGACAGGGTATGAGTGGGGAAGGGGCAGAGAGAGAGAGGGAGACACAGAATCCGAAACAGACTCCAGGCTCCAAACTGTCAGCACAGAGCATGATGTGGGGCTTGAAATCACGAACTGCAAGATCACGACCTGAGCTGAAGACAGACACTTACCAACTGAGTCACCAGGTGCCCCTCATACAGAATATTTTTAATAAAAGAATACTACTTTATTTTTAGAGTACATCCTTCCTGTATTTTTGATGTTCACAATATCCATACCTTCTTAAAATAGCAGGAATAGCATTTAGTAGGCTTCCCGCACCTACCCCCGCCTTTGTCTTTTCTTTCTATGGCTTTAGGTGACAAATTAAAATTTGACACACTTAACTTCAGACACATTATTTTCCCTCTAGTTTTAATATTGTGTGAATTTTAAAAGTCCAAAAACCATGGCCCTAAGGTATGTCAGTAGAGTTTTAGGTAAGAAGATTCTGAGATGTATGACTGAACAAAGAGAAATAATCGGAACCCAAAATATTCCTGCCATGGAAAAGAAGTAAATCCAATTATCTGAAGGAATATCTATGTATGTCAGTGTGAAAAGATATTCTCCAGCATACATAGAAAACCTTCGTGACTAATTCACACTATGTGTTTCATAACTGAATGCATTAGCAGGTGTGTCTGATTAAAAAAAATATATCAAGTCTGTGCTGAAGATTTTCCTTCACTCTCAGATTGAAAAACAATGTTGAGGACTGAATCAGACATCTATTACTAAGTTTCAAGCCTCCCCAAACTTCCTGGCTCAGAAAACCACCATTTGTATTTCTCACGATCCAGTGTGCTGGCGGGGTCCCCATATGTGGCTTCTGCTCAGTGTGGGGAGTAGATAGGGACAGGTGGAACAAAGCCTCATACATATGCCTGCCACGTGGTGCCAGCTTATGTCTGGGCCCTTCTCCCCATGTTAACTTGCATTCTGGCCTCCGCTGGCAGCCTCAAAGCTGCATTCCAATGAACACATGCTTACCAAGCCTCAGGTACAGCCTCATCATAGGGTGGGCTGCTGTGCAATTCACCAAAATAAGTCACTGGACTGAGTGAGTTCAAAGAGACTGGGATTCTGAATGGTATGACTCCTGGAGACACGTCCCCACAGCATTCTACCATGGGGACCCTGTGCCCAGGTCCCGTTTATTACCCCAAGTTTTCAGTACAACTGTCGTTGAAAACATTATGAACATACATATTTCCTAAGGTCTGTTTTCGTGGCAAAATGAGTCAGAGAGAAAGACAAATACCGTACAGTTTCACTTCCATGTGGAACCTAAAAAAATAAAACAAATGAACAAAGAAGCATAATACTTGATCTTAACTGTAGAAAATGCAGATGATGAGGATACCAATATCAAACAGGAATGTTGGATGGCAAAGAGCTACAGCTTTAGAAATAATTTTGTCTACTGAATTATAAATGAGATCAGATTTATACTGGACTGCAAAGTTTAAGATGTATTAATGAGTTACTCACATGGACAGAAATTTAAAACCTTAAGCCTATAGAATATACTACTTAAAACTAGATTTATGTCTTTTTTTTTTTAATTTTTTTATTAACGTTTATTTATTTTTGAGACAGAGAGAGACAGAGCATGAACAGGGGAGGGGCAGAGAGAGAGGGAGACACAGAATGTGAAAAGGGCTCCAGGCTCTGAGCTGTCAGCACAGACCCCAACGCGGGACTCAAACTCACGGACTGTGAGATCATGACCTGAGCTGAAGTTGGACGCCCAACCGACTGAGCCACTCAGGCGCCCCGTAGATTTATGTCTTTTAAATATAATCATAAAGCTAAAAGTAGCAGCAAAAATAGCAGCAATTGAAGATGTGTCACCTAACCTGGTGAAGAGACATTTTTAAGGCTTACTTTCCAAATTTTTTTGAAAAAGATTTATTTTTATGGATTTGAGAATTACTGATATATTAGGTCAAAAAGTAGAGTAGCAACAAGTTAAAATATTTACAGTTCCTTTTCCTGCAAGCTCTGCTTCATGAATTATGCTACAAGGCAAAACAATAATTAATTTCCTCATTGGACCCTGGAAACATAATAAGATATAATTGAAACATAGAATGCATTATTTTTATTCAGCTTCCTGAGTAGGCTCATCCTTTTCATTTCAATTAGGTACTCCTAAGAACAGTACCGTATAGTTGAATTTCAGAGTGTGGAGAAGGAGAAATTGGGTGAATCGCATTTTATAGATGGATGGATCTAGCAGAGTTATGAATAGTCCCATAATATTTGTAAAACCATAAGCACCCTCCTTTTTTTTTTTTATATGTAATTTGTTGTCAAATTGGTTTCCATACAACACCTAGTGCTCATCCCAACAGGTGCCCTGCTCAATGCCCATCACCCACCCTCCCCTTCCCCCCCCATCAACCCTCAGTTTATCAGTTTTTAAGAGTCTCTTATGCTTTGGCTCCCTCCCTCTCTTTTTTTTTTCCTTCCCCTCCCCCATGGTCTTCTTCTATTAAGTTTCTCAGGATCCACCTAAGAGTGAAAACATATGGTATCTGTCTTTCTCTCTATGACTTATTTCACTTAGCGTAACACTCTCCAGTTCCATCCACATTGCTACAAAAGGCCATATTTCATTCTTTCTCACTGCCAAGTAGTATTCCATTGTGTATGTGAACCACAAATTCTTTATCCATCATCAGTAGATGGACATTTAGGCTCTTTCCATAATTGGAAAGTGCTATTGTTGAAAGTGCTGCTATAAACATTGGGGTACAAGTGCCCCTATGCATCAGCACTCCTGTAGCCCTTGGGTAATTCCTAGCAGTGCTATTGCTGGGTCATAGGGTAGATCTATTTTTAATATTTTGAGGAACCTCCACACTGTTTTCCAGAGCGGCTGCACCAGTTTGCATTCCCACCAATAGTGCAAGAGGGTTCCATTTCTCCACATCCTCTCCAGCATCTACAGTCCCCTGATTTGTTCATTTTAGCCACTCTGACTGGTGTGAGGTGGTATCTGAGTGTGGTTTTGATTTGTATTTCCTTGATGAGGAGTGACGTTGAGCATCTTTTCATGTGCCTGTTGGCCATCTGGATGTCTTCTTTAGAGAAGTGCCTATTCATGTTTTCTGCCCATTTCTTCACTGGATCCTTTGTTTTTTTGGGTGTGGAGTTTGGTGAGTTCTTTACAGATTTTGGATACTAGCCCTTTGTCTGATATGTCATTTGCATATATCTTTTCCAGCACCCTCCTTTTCTTCCCCACTTGTTTTTATCACACAAAGTCTTTTTAAGTCTTCCTTCAACCCTCAGCTACTCATTAACGATCGTCCATTGAAAACTGCCCTCTCCCTCATTCCTTGGCCCTCACAACCCCCTTATGCTCATCTGCTTTTTATTTTTTCCTTCCCACTTGCCACTTTCTAACATGTTATATTTTCCATAGTTATCAATTTCTTTATTATCTGTCTACTACCCTGGATTGTAAACTTCACAAAGCCAGGGAATTGTTGTGTATGATTTATTTGCAAATGTATCTAAAGATATTTGACCACTGTCTATCAAACAGTAGGGCTCCAACAAATATTTGTTGAAATAATTATGTTAATTCAAATGAGATAGGTGTCTCTTCCTTAGGAACTTAAGAATTGGGGAAGTGAAAAATAGTCAAGGAATATGAACAAGAAGTTCTTGAAAGGAAAAAGTAAACATTATAAAATAAATATCAGTGAAAAATCACTGAAAATTATAAAGTAGGGTAATACATAGTGTTGGCAATGAGTTAGGGAGACAAGTGGATATACTGCTGAAAGCTGTGTAAATTGGTACTCCAGTTCTAGGCTATTTTGTTAATGTAGAAGGGATTGTAGAATTGCAATTCTAAATAGGTAATCATCACTGAGGAATCGATATTTCAGCAAAAATTTGCACAGACTTTTTAGAGCAAAAACAAGGGGGAAAGAAAAGGAAGCTGTAAAATGTGCATAATATTTGATATAAAAATTAAATTTAGGGGCGCCTGGGTGGCTCAGTTGGTTGAGCATCTGACTTTGGCTCAGGTCATGATCTCGCGGTCTGTGAGTTCAAGCCCCGCGTTGGGCTCTGGGCTGACAGCTCAGAGCCTGGAGCCTGCTTCATATTCTGGGTCTCCCTCTCCCTCTCTCTGCCCTCTCCCGCTCATGCTGTCTCTCTCTGTCTCTCAAAAATAAATAAACACTAAAAAAACAAATTAAAATTAAATTTATAGGAACATGAACATAATGGGATAAATATTGAAAAATGGATATTAGCAATTTTTTAGCTGTGAATAAAAGAAATTTTTCAGAATAGGGGATTGCCTTGGGAAATCACATTTATAGAATGAAATTACTATGCAGTAGTTACAAAATACACAAGGGTAAGATAACCTTTTATTATTAGTAGTGGAAAAAAAGAGGTAAGAAAATATATGTATCTTAAAATACACATTATTGGGGGGGGTCATTTATAAAGATAAGATATACACTCAAAATAAAAAGGCATAAAGGTAAAAGGATAAATACACACACACACACACACACACACACACACACACACACACACAAACACCAAGCAAATATCAAACAAATGTCAGTGAAGCTACAGCAGTACAGATTTTAAAAACAATCTCATTGTATATAAAGTTGGACATTATATATTCTAACACAAGAAAAATCTTGCTGTAAAGAAATAACAATTTTTAGTTTCCATGCAGCTAATAAGAGAGATGCAAAACATGTACAGCAAAACTTTAAAACACTGAGAAAATCCACACTCACGGGGTGGGAATTGCAACTAACTTCTCAGTTATTGACTGCTCAAGCTGACCAAAGAATTAGAAAAATTGAACAAATGTGATCTGGTGGTTATATAATATGCACCTATATTCAATAACCAGAAAATTAATATTCTTTAAAAGCAGAATGGGTCCTTTATAATCTATCAAGATATAAGGCAAATACCAATAAACAGCAACAAACATCATGCAAATGATGTTATCTAACCATATTACAATAAAATTCAAAATTTATAAACAGATTATATGGGTCTATAGATTAAAAAAAAAACTAGAACACACATTACACACATACACACATAGAGACACATTTTATAGATAATTTTTATATCAGTATAGATAGAAAATTTTTATGTGTGTTACTCATATCCAAAGAACATATAATAAAATGCTAACATCTACCTAATTTCAGTGTTTTTTCTTGTAATATAGAATTGCTGTACTTTTACTACATGTTGCTTTTTTTTATCTTATCGAGAGAGAGAGGGAAGGGAGAGAAATCAAGGAGATTTAATTATTTAAAAGGAGGTAAGGGACACTGGGTGGGTCAGTCAGTTAAATGATCGACTCTTGGTTTTGGCTCAGGTCATGATCTCACAGACCATGGGTTCAAGCCCCACATCAGGCTCTGTGCTGACAGTGCAGAGCTTGCTTGGGATTCTCTCTCCCATTCTCTCTACCCCTTCCCCACTTGCACACATGTGCTCTTTCTCTCTCTCTCTCAAAATAAATAAACTGAAAAAAAAGTTTTCAATCAATCAATAGCACTAAGATATATGGCCTCAAAAATGTATATATGCCATGATTAGTGTTCTACCTTAAAAAGTAATTTGTCACTGAAAGTATTCAATAAGAACCTAGATGGCTGCTGATGCGTTATATAAAACAGGTTCCTGCATTTACTAAGTGGATTAACCAGCACCTTAAGTCATTTAAGATTTTTTTATTTCAAAATTGAATTTGTGGGGAAAGGGCAGGCTATAGTTTCGTGAGATATTTATGTAAAGGCCAAGAAAAAAAATCATCTGTACCAATTTCTATATCCAGAAATACCCCACAGAGAAAAATCACTTTTATCCTAATTCATTTTAACTTATTTTAAAATAGCCATTTTAGGGGCACCTGGGTGGCTCAGTGGGTTAAGCATCTGACTCTTGATTTTGGCTCAGGTCACGGTCTCATGGTTCTTGAGTTCAAGCCCTACATTTGGCACTGTGCTGATGGTACAGGACCTGCTTGGGGGTCTCTCTCCCTCTGCCCTTCATGCTCTCTCGCTCTCTCTCTCAAAAATAAATAAATAAACTTAAAATAAAATAAAATACCAATTTTAGTGGGTACTATAAAAGATACTTTAAAAGTTCTAAATATAATAGGTTTACTGGTTCCTCCTTGCCTCCATGCTTAGCTCCCTGACTAGTAAGTAACCCATCAACCGCAGACCTAGAATATTATATAATATCTGAACATTTTCAGAGATAAATAATTAATTCTACTGGCACCAAAGGAACTCATTGGCAAAATGTTTAATATAAAGATAGAAAATAATTATTTGAACAAATCATTTTGGTACTGTGAAATTAGCATCTGAGAATAATGACAGCCTGAAGTCAGTGTGTTTTCTCTGTAATTTGTGAGGTTACTTAGCCCATCTGTGCCAAAGATTTCCAATTTCTATTTAATTATGGATTCTATAAACTTTAGATAAATGGTTTAAGTGTAATGGAAAAGAGATAATAGCTTGCTTTTCAAAGAGCATTTTTCATTCTATGACCTGAAAGCACATAACAAAATCCTTTTCCAATTTCTATACTATGCTGCAAGATTAATTAATACAATATTCAATAATGTACAAAGAATAGAAAGCTTTTATCAAATTGAATGGCTTTTCAGTCTAAGCAACTACATGGCACTGAAATAACATAAATTCAGAACAAATACTTATTACTCAGGTAAAGATTTGATTAGATAAGAAAAGTTTATGTAATAGTTCCTTTTTTCTAGAAAGAGAAAAAAATAGTGTTGGGTTGCATACCGGTAATATATGGATTACCTGAGCATAATATTTAAAAGCATTTCTAAATGTAGAAAGGTAAAGTCTTCAGGTTAGAATGTAACTTAAGAATCACGTACTAAATACTGTCTAAGAACTCAATTAAAAGTTTTTTCGAGTATGTTGATTTGTCACATGACAAATCCCAAACACCAATATCTATTATTTTATTTATTTATTTATTTATTTATTTATTTATTGGAAATTTCTAGGTTCTATTTCTCTGTGTTGAAAAAGTTACCTGGTCTCTTTGTGTCTTAGCCAGCTCCGTTTTACACGATGGATAATGTCTGTACCTACCCACCAGGTTGTTACCAGGTTCAAGTAGTAACCTTCAAACAATGCTTGCTTTGTCACTGTGTATTCCTTTCTGCTTGCTTTCAAATACTAGCGTTTCCTAGAATTCCATCCTGGAGCCATTTGAGGAGGCACATCTTTCCCTTCTGTTGACTAACAGCTTGAGTTTCAAATTCACACTTACAACTTCCTAAATGACATCCCCAGTTGAATATTTTTCAGACATCTCAGTTCATCTTGTCCCTAAGTCATTATCTTAATCCCCATCCACACAACAAAACTCTTCCCACTCCCATGTATCTCCAAATTCAAATGCAGTGAATACCACCTAAACCCAATCCATCTGATTGACAATGCGGTGTTGGGAAAATGGAAACTATCCTTCACTTAGCGACAATATTATTTTGACCCCCAGACACAATTCTGCCTCCTGAATGTTGATTCACTCTTACCCCCAACAGCATTCTTCTGTAGCTCTCACTTCTAAACTACTGAAATTATCTCATCCCCCCACTTCTAGTTGATCTCCCATTAGCAGTTCAAACCACCTACGCTTCACATATCATCGCAGTAACATTTCCAGAGCACTAACATTATGTCACTCCCTGCCTACGATACACGGATGTCCTCCCTTTGTGTAAAGAGAGTGTCTCCAAATATTCAGTCCAAGAAATCTTTTAAGAAATTGCCCTGCAATTTCTAGACTCATCCCTTACCACTTTCTTTTCCCCAAGGGTCTAGACTCATCCCTTACCACTTTCTCAGTTCACACTCTGCTTTAGACCCACATGAATACTTACCACACCTCCAAACATATATTTCCTCTTTCCAACTTCAGTCCTATCTGCTTTTCTCTCTGGCTTAACTCCCACGGCATATGTATCTGGGAGTCTGAGCACACACATGATCTTCTGTGAAATGATCTCGGATTCTTCCCTTACTTTCACGTAGTGAACTGTGATCCCTTTGACTTTTGTTAATACCTTGAGCATAATTCTCATATCGGTCTTCTAAAACTGTGATGTGTTGATCTACTTTTCCAATCTCCTTCAGGAGATAATGAAGAATTTGCACTAGGTCTGATTTTCCAACACTTATGGATAGTAGCTAGCACATTCTGGGTGCTGAAGAAATGTTAAACAAATAAAGAAATGAAAAAAAAAAGTAAAGATTGCTATGTCCATATATTTAAATACTTTAGGAATAAATCATATTTCATCTTGAAACCTACAACAGAATTTAAATATTTAAACTTTTCCAGTAATATCTCAGTTTCTATTTTTTTACTACATTCTAATGTTTTATGTTTAATTTTCAGTCATTAGTAACATCCTCCTAATAGCTTAATGTGCTTTATCACTTTTACGATGATCATTTTGTTGGATTTACCTTGTCTTCCCAAAACTACCATGTAAAATTTATCTAATTGAAAAATATCTTTAACTTATAAAAAGTAACTACATTCATATTTTATATCCATTGTGTACTAGCTAAATTTTACACATTATTTCCAAAAATCTGTAGCTATTATGATGTTTTACATCATCCTATATGATTGCTTTTTTATTTAAAGTTTTGTTGCTGTTGTCTGTTTCTTTAATCTGGCACTTGTTAGATATTTGTTGGATACGTGGAAAAATTCTACAGTGAAAAATTTATACATTTGTCTAAAAACAAAAACACCAGAATTGGAGAATATTTCAATTACTTACCAATCTTACTATGTGATTTTATTTTGAATAACTTACTGACATAGATAGAGTCAAGACAAATAAATTCACAGAACTATGTAAAGGTCTGATTTTCGTGCATTAAAGCTGAAAAAACAAAGTTCAAGAGAATTTAAGAAATATCTTCTAAATTTAGTTTCAAACTAGTCTTACCTCTTAAATTTGATTTCCTAAAACCCTATGATGACTAATTTTCATCACACTCCAAATCTAAATAACCCAAAAATCAAGAGTGGGTGATATATACTTTAAAATCTCTAGATTAATTTCTCTATCCCTAGATTAGAGGTAACACTGAGGTAAATACACAATGATAATTCATCAGTGCACTCATTCAATCCACACTGAGCATATCCTGACTGACAGACTGCAAGACACCCAGAACCATAGATGAGTATATCATAGTCACTATATTAAAAAAAAAAAAAAATCACAATTAACAAATTGTGGTTCACTCAAAGGATTATAGGGGCCATGCAGGAAACACAACTAAAGCAAATCAGATAAGGGAAAACCACTAATTCAACATAAAGATACATTTTATGAGTATTTTTAGGGACATAACAGGAAGTGGCAGGGGCTCTTGTGAACTGTAGAGTATGTGGCTTTCATATGGAGGTAAATCACTCCTGAGAGCCTACCACGTGTTACTCCCCTAAGAAAATAGGAACCCAGAGCTGCCTGATAACCCAATTTTCAAAGCAAAGACTCAAATCCAGATTTTCATATGAAGTCCTTCAGGGTTCAATAGTCATGATCAACTATAAGCACACTAAAAACAAAACAAAACCCTGTAGGGATCCGTATAGTACAGCTCAACAAAACACCCATATCAACTAGTTCTGGCCTGCGGATCACCAGATCAAAACCTCTAGGTTGAACTCCAGTCTTAGATTGTAACATAAATCTATTTAGTTATAGGTATTTTTGTTCAGTGCCTCACCAAAATGAGTTTTATAACTTAGCAGTTCCTACTGGAGTTGAGCTAAGGCAAAGAAGGAAAGTCAACTTGCCCCCAATGCACCATCAGAGAGACAGGGATTAGGTTTTAAATTAGCTATGAGTTCAATGCTTATTCCTCATCCATGCCTCCCTCCTCTTCCTACTATTTAACTTGCTAGTCAGCCTGCTTCATCCTTTATCTCGCGTTTGCATATACTTTCCAGATAGGAAATGTGAGTAAACATGGATATGCTATTTATAATGAGAATAAAAATTAGTCACCTCTGAAATAGTCTATGATGATAACAGTACATTTTCTGAAGGAGTCTGACAGAAGCTGAGAACTCAAACAATGTTTTATCTCCCAATCTGGCAAAATATATATAAATAAAGTATTTCTCAGTTTAACAGCAAATTCTCCTTGGTATACCATTATGTATTATCATATGATGTCTCATGAAATCAATATGCCTTCTTATAGATTCTGATCCGGAGGCAAATTTCAGGAATGTTTCCTTTTCCTCCTTGATAATGTTCACTTAGTGCTCTGCCTCTTTACAACAAATCAATATGAAAAAAAAAAAAAAATCTCCTCCACCACCTAAAATACTATTATATTTCATATACATATACTATGTATGTGTGTTTCTTATATTAAAACATACATATAAGGGAGCACCTGGGTAGCTCAGTCAGTTAAGCATGTGACTCCTGATTTGGGCTGGGGTCATGATCTCAGGGTTTGTGGATTCGAGCCCCCTGCGGGGCTCTGCACACAGGTTATAGCAGAGACCCTGCTTGGGATTTTCTCTCTCCCTCTCTCTCTGCCCCCTCTCACTAGTGCTCGCTTGCACTCTCTCAAAATAAATAAATAAACTTAAAAAAAAGTTTCTAAAAAATATGCACATGATGGACTTAGAGAACTTTGGTAACATTTAAATCTTTGTTGCTTGAGTAATCACTTATATACTGAGACTATTCTGTTGCTCAATAGCCTCCGAGCAGTTGTAAACTGCCAAAAGATAGGTAATTCAATTACAGTGGCAAGATAACTGGCTTGACAAGAGGCAGAAAGAAAATGCAGCAAAAAAAGTCTTAAAAGATAATTTTCAAAATAAGAGGCACAAATATGATTATCATGAAGACATAAAATGAACATGTACCAAAGATTTTAATTAGCTTGTTAATTAATGAGGGAATTAACAGATGTTACAACTGATTCAAAAGAGAACTCAAAGTACCAAACCATATATTTATAGTCAGTTAACGATACTGAAATGAATTTTCAAATTGATGCATAACAGCTGATCATTACCTACAGTGAGAATTACAATCCACAAGAAACAATTTTTGTTTCAATAGACAAGATTTTTTTTTCACATTATTAGAGGGTTTCAACAACTTCACTTCTACCTCTGAAAAGATGTAAAACAGACTAATGAAAGGCAGGCAAAGGTGGAGATAACTCAGAAAGGTTAGCTAGTCCAAAATCCATTAACATTCAAAGTCCTTCATGGTTTTTTCTTATGGTAATAAAAAGCATTTGCTCATTTCAGAATTAGGTGAAACATTAGACCCAAACATTCAAGAGTTAATATTGCCTTAAACAAATTCTCATCTCAATAAGAGACCAGCTCTAGAAATCTGAGTTATATAACTTCAAATTCTTTATCTGTTTTAGTGAAAACTCATGATCTCAGAAAGAATATGAAAGAAATGGAATTTGTAACCAGAAGACACAGAATCAATCTTCACTAATTAATCTTCACCAATTAATGTAGGTATTTTATGCTTTCCAGTAGATATAGCAGAAGTAAATATATCACATATCTGAAATTCCGATTACAGTAGACAACAACATTGGCAAAGAGAAACTCAAACTGCTGGAGTTTAAAAACAACAACAACAAAAATCTCAGAATATTTGCTCTGAAAAGTTTCATCTGTGATCATGGACAGTTTAATTTTTAACCTCTCTGTGCTCAAGGTTCTTCACACAAAGTCATGATCATAGTATCAACTATGGCTCTCTCGTCATTGTTGCCAGGATAAAATTACCAGTACATGCACACAAGCTGTGCACGGTATCTACAAAAGGTACATCTGTTCACTACCGGGTAAATGATCTTTCTAGATGCTTCCCAAAGCAGAAGCTGGAAGGCTGACACCAGAGATGTCTATCTACACAAGGCACATCTCTGACCAAAAAGACTTCACAATATGGAGACCCTGATGTTTTGTCTGGACTTGAATCAATTCAAATTAAAAAAAAAAAAAAAAAAAAAAAGTTTTTCAAACTCTCTACATAAGGAGGCAATGGATGGAAATTAAACTTCTTGAGACGACACTCTGAGTCTTACAATGGAAACAAAACTGTAAGGCATTTAATTTTGGGGGGCATATAAAGCTAATAATTACTACAGAATAATTGTAAAAAACATATCAGATATTCATATTATGTTATTAAACACACAAAGTCTAGCTTTTGGGTTTTGTGGTTGCTCTTGCATCCATTTAGTACACCAATTCTTGCGGAGGTCTTGTTACACCATCTCATACCACTTGCAACTGCAAAGCAAGAGAAACACAACCCATGATTTCACGGAGAACAACAAAACCTTTCTGGGTCCAGCTTTATGTTTGGCACAATGAACAAAGGCATTAGTATTAAGACATCCTTTCTCTTAAGAAACGTGCTATTTTCCTAGGAAGGCAAGAGACACACACGAGACAGATAACAAAACAAATCAAAAAGTGAACAAAGGCCAGAATCAGTTACAGAAAGAGATCGAGCCACGCCCAAGAAAGGTCTTCATTTAAACATCTAGCCTTATCTGCCAAATCTGGCAGAAACACTTATCGGTTGCCAGGAATTTATAAGAATGATTAATTATGCATTTATATATGCACTAAATAAAGAACATGGGAAGATAAAAATAAATTCCCCTCAAGAACGTGGAAATAAATAAGGGCCTGCTGAGGTTTAAGTATAAAATCAATACATATGGATCAATGAATATACTTCTGTGAAGTTCTTAGGGCAAAAATGCTTGAAAGTAACACACATATACAAAGAATGTGGGAGTCATAAAGGAGTGGAGGGGAATGGCTATCCAACACTAGAAGACAGAAAAGAGAACAGCAAAGGCACAAAATTACCAGTGCTCATCTAAGCACCAACCAGGGAGATTCTTGGTACAAAGACTGACTACTGGGTCTCCTGAGGCAAGACTACACCATTTGTGAAGGTAAATGTACCAGGCTACCTCTTCCTAAATGCAATAGACAATTAAATTATGTAATTAACAACTTTGTCCTAATTTCCTGCCCAAAAGAACAAACTTGGGATTGCTATAGAGCTTCTCTGATGGTTTCCCAAGAGTGAGAGAAAAATGCCAGAAAAAGCATATGAGTGCCCTGCCCTTTTAAGCTGCATTTTTCACAGGAAGAGTAATTATAATAGGGAACATTTTCTGAGTAATTACTATGTGCCAGACACTGTTCTAAATGCTTTACCTGAATTAACTCTACATCATCATAACAACCCTATAAGCTATGCCCAGTTATTATCCTCATTTTGCAAATCAGGAAACTAAGGCACAGAGGAGTGATGTAATTACTAGAAATTACACAGTTCAAGGAAGCCACTGAGACAGGTTTCAGATCCAGGCAATCTGATTCCCAAGTCTTGGATCTTTCTTAAATACTATACTATATTGCTTCCCACAGTAATTTTTTTTTTAATTTTTTTAATGTTTATTTATTATTGAGAGAGAGAGAGGCAGAGACAGAGTGCAAGCAGGGGAGGGGAAGAGAGAGAGGGAGACACAGAATCTGAAGCAGGCTCCAGGCTCTGAGCTGTCAGCACAGAGCCCAACGTGGGGCTCGAATTCACAAACTGTGAGATCATGACCTGAGCCAAAGTCAGATGCTTAACCGACTGAGCCACCCAGGTGCCCCTCCCACAGTAACTTATTAATTAACATACTATATTATGCAAAGTACTTCTTTATTAACTGACTTTATAATTTATACAAAAATATTTTTATGAGTTAGATGGACATAAATCAGCGTCTCTAAATCCCCACCAGTTGGAGACCTTGTAAAGTTTCATTTCTGGGCTTTTCAATGCTAGTTCTAGATAAAGAAACATATAAACAATCAAATAACCAAAAAAACACATTTTTAGGTGGCCATTTTCCTCCTTGTGGACACTGATCTTGACATGAATTTTCTTTTTACTTTCCTATGCACAGATTCTCATCTATTTCTATAAAACATATATAAAACCTAACACTGTGTATATGAAATAGGACAATAAATTTTCAAATTAACCAGATTTAGTATTAAAAATACCAATGGGTTCTATAAATAAAATAGTGCTTCCTGATATAACAAATCGTACAGGCAATAAATGCAACAAATTATCATTTAAAAAATTTTATTGTGAAAATCAGGCCAAATAAAAAATAATGTGTTACTTATAAATGCACCATTTTGAAGTACCTAAATGATGTGTAGTCATTATCTTTCTGTTTCCTTAGCAGTGAAATACATCACAGTCTTCTACCACACATTATGAATTAGTCCTTTTTAAGTTTGTTTTTTTCTTCCCCACAACAAAATAGGCTTTTAGAAAAGGTACCAAATGATAACTCTCTTATTTTACCCTAAAGATGATGTGCTTTTTGCATAGCTAAGGCCAAGGTTAAGAAAACTTTCCTTTACACAATTGTTCTTCATAGGCTCTTTTTCATATTTCAAATGTCATACATCCTCATATCTATTTCCCTTAAAAAAAAAAAAAAAGGCAGAAACTTGGCAATATCCATGCACCAGCTCCCAATTTGTTTTTGTGAAAGTGCACAGCCTGGGTAGAGAAATCAAACATCGGGAGGCAGGTAATGTTCTTCCCACCAGCTCCCTGAGCTCCTCATGTAAAAAGGACATGGCACAAGGTTGGACACCTACTATCAGAGGCCCAACAACAGATGGACTGACAAAGAATTAGCACTGCTGCCAAGATCTCGAAATGTCAAAATAAAATAAAATAAAACACTTAAGTTGAGGAAAATGGGGGAAAAATGTGTGAAAATGGGAACCTGAAATTAGAACCGATACTGAAGGAAGATTAAAAATGTGTATTCAGTTGCTGTTAGGAAGAACTCCATTCATGTGTGAATGTTTTAACCGAAAGAATAAAGAAGACTGTTTATTTTTTGATGGTAAAGTTTAAATGACTGTCTCTTCTGTTTACTTAGGAAGCCTATGCTAAGAACAAACAAAGAGGTCTGGCCCATTAAAGAATGTGTCCTTCGATCTTGGCTTCGGAGCAAGGCTATTGTTTGAACAAGTGGTAGAGTTGGGACAGGGCAGAGACGAGAATTAAAATGATGTTTAAGGGACACGTGGGTGGCCCAGTTCGTTAAGCAGCTGACTCTAGGGTTTGGCTCAGGTCATGATCTCGGGGTTTGGGAATGTGAGCTCCACGTTGGGCTCCATGCGGACAGCATGAAGCTTGCTTAGGATTTTCTCTCTCTCCCTCTCTCTTTGCCCCTCCACTTTGTATGCACACGCGTGTGCTCTCTCTTTCTCACTCTAAATAAATAAACTTTAAAATAAAATGATGTTCAAGAAAGAGGGCTACTATGGAAGACATTTTATGTCAGGTTCACGAATGTTGGAATCATCCTTAAACAACAGAGAAATCACTGCCGTATTCTGAGTAGAAAAGCATAATGTACAACATGAAGAAAGTAAATATTAAGACAATTACTCTGTTACATAGTGTAGACTGAAATGAGAAGTGTGGACGCTGGGTGCTGGCCTACCTGAAAAGTCTGCTAGATACTGTGAGGGTGACCCAAACTAAACATCAACTTTCATTTCTGGCTGTCACAAGGGTTCAACCAGCACTCCCAGGTCTGAAAGAAGAGCCCACAGCAATTCAAGTGCTTTATTTATTGCTTTGAACCACAAAGGAATGAGCAGTCCTCACTTAAAGATGACTAACATTGGGTAAAGGGGGATATGGACTCTGTTTCTTAGTGAATAAATTTTGGCTCTGTGAAAGTCTAAAAGAACAAGAAAGTCTGAAATCTTTTTGAAGACTCAGAAGAAAAGTACACCTCTCAAAATGATTTATTAAAGAATCAGAAAAAATAATTAAAAAATGATTTGGCAATTTTGCGACACTGTTAAAAAATGTTTTTTATGAAACAGAAGGAGAGGATCTGGAAATGAAACTACACCTTCTACAAGGCAATGGGAGAAGGATGAGGAAAGGAAGAATTAAAGTTAAACTGGTAATGCAGTCACAGAACAAACTCTATTTTGATGTCAGAAAAGAGGAACAGAGGGGCGCCTAGATGGCTCAGTGGGGTAAGCGTCCGACTTCGGCTCAGGTCATGATCTCGCGGTCTGTGAGTTCGAGCCCCACGTTGGGCTCTGTGCTGACAGCTCAGAGCCCGGAGCCTGCTTCCAATTCTGTGCCTCCCTCTATTTCTCTGCACTTCCTTCACTCACACTCCGTCTCTCTCTCTTTCAAAAATAAATAAACATTAAAAAAAGTTTTTAAAGAAAGAACAGCAGAAACATTAACGATTTTGAGAATGTTACAAGAATGCAGCTGAATAGGAGATTAAAAAAGAAAAATGAAGATGAAAAATGAAAAAAACATGAAATGAAAGAACTATAAATATTCTATAGACTGAAACCAGGATAAATGGAACAAGTGTAATAATCACAGGCACAGTTGGCAATATTTTTCCAAGCCAACAAAGGACCAAATCATGAAAATGGGTTCACTGAACTCCAAGAAAAATCAATGCAAAGAGGTATACCTAGATTTCTTGTTTTCAAATTATTACTGTAGCACCCTGTTTTTGAGAAGATACTGAAATACATACTATATTTGCAGCCACAAAATCATATTACCCTTTGGTATCATTAAATACTAATTTTTAACCTATTTTCAGAGAAAAGAAACCTTAAATAACAAACTACAAATAACTAAGTTATAGCTCCTATATGATGAAAGAAATACAATAAGCAATATATGAACACACATGGTTTACCATTAACTATACAAGATTTCCATGGGGAAAATTACTTGACAACATACTTCAAATAAGAATTCTGCAATGGATAAAATGTATTATAAATGAATTGAATTTACTTTCTTTTTCTAAAAATCTTTCCAAATGAAACACCCTAAAGGGCATAAAAGTGTTTACAGCAGTATTATTTATTGAAGAAACTAAATTAGAAGCAACTTAAGGACTCCACAATAAGTGGTCATACACTGACATAAAATTTATGTATCAAAGTTTACAAAATGTTTGAAGTGCCTGGGGGGGCTCAGTCATTTAAGTGTTCAACTTCAGCTCAGGTCATAATCTCATAGTTCCTGAGTTCAGCCCCTTGTTGGGCTCTGTGCTGACAGCTCGGAGCCTGGAGCCTGCTTCAGATTCTGTGTTTCCCTCTCTCTCTGTCCCTTCCCCACTCGTACTCTGTCTCATTCTCTCAAAAATAAACAAACATTAAAAATATGTTAAAAACCTTTAAAAAAAGCAAAGTTTACAAAATGTTTTTAATACCACAGAAAATGTTTAGCACACAATTCTATTAGGTGAAAAAGACATATACATTTGTAAACGTGTAGGAAGTAACAAATATGTACAGAGTGTCAGAATAAATGGGAAGAATAAAGAGAACAAGCAATGTGAAGAGTAGTTTCTGATTCAGGGATATCAGTTATAATATATTGCCCAGTTTGGTTAAGTAATTTTATGTGTTTTCTAAATTTCCATATTTTTTCTATTATAACCAGGAAAAATATAGCAATAAAATAATGTCAAATATGGCATTCTGTTGAAGGAGTCTGTGTATGTTAGTATACAAGCTGAAATATATATGACAGAAATACTTAGTTTTGAAATTAGCCTAATAAGGGATATATTTTAATGGATGAAAGAGGTGATGGGGATTAAGGAGTGCACTTGCAGTGATGAGCATAAGGGTGATTTTTGGTAACTAGTACAACACTGTATGTTAACCAACTGGAATTAAAATAAAAACTTAAAAGATTAATTTAATGTTCTTAGCAAAAAAGAAAAAAAATCATTATAAACCCTATTTTAAGTAGGGACATACAAATCATCCTGTTAGGTACATACATATTAAATATTGATATTTTTTTAGATAATGTTAATTTCCCTAAATTTCAGGGAGAAATTACACCATAGTGTGAGTTCGTGGTTATTATGTGCTCTATTACACTAACATTTTTGACACTGAGTCTGGAAGTCTATACACAAGGATGTAATTGAGGTGTGCTGACTGAAAAATTCCACGTCATCAAAGAATTTACATCAAAGAATACATTCTATATTCTAAAATACAAAATACTTTGTTTTTTGTTTTTTTTTACGTTCATTACTTTTTGAGAGAGAGAGAGAGACCGAGCACAAGCTGGGGAGAGGCAGAGAGAGAATGAGACAGAATCCGAAGCAGGCTAGCTCTCAGCTATCAGCACAGAGCCCGATGCAGGGCTTGAACCCATGAACCATGAGATCATGACCTTAGCCAAAGTCGGTGCTCAACCGACTGAGCCACTCAGGTAGGTACCCCTATGATACAGAATACTCTTAAACATGACTTTCTTTATAAATTTTTTTAGGATATATATTAGACGGAAACACATTTTTTAGAATTTGGGTTAGGCAGGAAAAAAAAAAACATGTTTGTAAGGTAAAGTAAGGGAAGTAAGAATGAACGCGGCATGCTGGCATATAAAAAGTTACACCATAGCTCCCTGTCTGCTGATGTTTCCAGCATCTGCTATGAAATACAGCTTCAATAAATATTCCTGAAATCAATGTATTTATACATGAATGAATGAATGGTGAGGGAATGAGTAAATGAATAAGAGTGTATAAATGTAAATTCTGTGAATTGTTAAAAAAAAAAAAAAACTTAAAGCATTTTTAGTTCCCTCAACTTGTGTTTTGCTTTCCTTGTAAATAGTGTAGTTATTTTAGCTTACATAGACCAAATGAATTTTAAACCTTATATAGGTGGAATAAGGCAAGAAGAGAAGCAGAAATAAATAATTACGTTCTTTGTTTCAATGTTAAACTGATATTTAGGCGAAACTATGTAAAAACCTGTATTTTATAATGTAATATATTGCACTTAACATACTGTAAATCAGTTGTCTTCCAGTCATGAATGTTTAACAAGAAGATGAGACTGTCAGAGAAATGCGAAATAATTTAGTTATATATGGCATGTTCTGGGTTGGTACGTTCTTAATAGGCGGATTTGTTTTGCCAGAAGATCTCATGCAAAGGGCAACTGATTCAGGTTAGTCTTTGAAGTCAAAAGAAAGAACAATGAACGATGTAAAATATTGGTCAATTATAGGAAGACACAAAGGTATCATGCAGGAGAACCACTGTCTCATTTTTACTATATAAGTATCACTTTGACACACTATTCTTTATCTCTACGAAGCAGTGTGTTGCACTCTCATCGAGGCCCAAATTACTATTCCTACTGAATATATTATGGCTAGAAAACATTTTAGATTCTGGGGCAAAGACTGAAGCATCTGCAAAAGAAACTGAAATACCAGAAACACACAATACCTTAGTTCAAGAGATGGAGGGAGGAGGCACTTGAGAATGACCCTTAGTTACCAGTTAAAAATGCTTAGATGTGTGGCTTCCCCTAAAAGGGGAAGGAGAACACAATAGTCTGGATTTCAAGTCTTCTTTTTAGTTACATGAATTAGAACTTTTAAACTAGATCACTTCAACTAACATAGGTAATGTATCCTATTTAATTATTCACTAACTGGGGGCTCCTGGCTGTCTCAGTGGGTTGAGCTTCCAGCACTTGACTTTGGCTCAGGTCATGATCTCACAGTTCATGGGTTCAAGCCCAGTGTTGGGCTCTGTGCTGGCAGTGCAGAGCCTGCTTGGGATTCTCTCTCTCCTTCTCTCTCTGTCCCTCCCCTGCTTGTGCGCTCTCTCTCTCAATAAATAAAGCGTTAAAAAAATATTTTAATTATTCACTAACTGTAAAGCATAAGTAGAGCCCTTCACACAAAAAATTATTTTTTTAATTTTTCAATGTTTTATATTTATTGATTGATTGAGAAAGAGCACGAGTGGAGCAGGGGCAGAGAGAGAAGGATACACAGAATCAGAAGCAGGCTCCAAGCTCTGAGGTCAGCACAGAGCCTGATGTCACAGAATGCTAAATCATGACCTGAAGTAGGCCACTTAACCGACTGAGCCACCCAGGCACCGCCCCCCCACATCTTCCTTCACACAAAAATTATTAAATAGGGGCGCCTGGATGGCGCAGTCGGTTAAGCGTCCGACTTCAGCCAGGTCACGATCTCGCGGTCCGTGAGTTCGAGCCCCGCGTCAGGCTCTGGGCTGATGGCTCGGAGCCTGGAGCCTGTTTCCGATTCTGTGTCTCCCTCTCTCTCTGCCCCTCCCCCATTCATGCTCTGTCTCTCTCTGTCCCAAAAATAAATAAAAAAACGTTGAAAAAAAAAATTATTAAATAAGTGGCACACATCCAAAGAAAATCTTTAATTACTCAGATCCAGTGTTTTGATCTCTAAGTGCTTATGAGATTGATTTCTTTGAAAGAAGCATTAAAAAAAATTCCATGCTTTATACGTTGTTGCATTTGATTGCAGCCCATCTTTCAGGGAGGTGCAAAATTTGGTGACAGAGGACAACACTGAGTGATTTGTCCTAACTAATACCATGTTGACCCTTACATTGAGAAGAGCTAACTAACATCCTGAAAACACTGGCTAGGGAGTCCTATATCTAAACTGATTTTCCAATTTACTGGCAATGTGATCTTGGACACGTTTCTCAAAGTTTAAGGCCATCAGTTTCTTCATCTATATAATGGAGGTAAAAATGGTTACTTCTTAAATCTATAATGTGAAAGAAATGAGCAAACATACTGGAAGAACCAAACACACTAGTATAATACAATACGAATTCAGTATAGACTTCCTTCCTTCCTTCCTCCCTCCCTCCCTCCCTTCCTTCCTTCCTTTTGTGCCCTCCTTTTCTCTCTCTCCGTTGCCTCCCCTCTCCCACATTCATTTCCTGATATACTTACCAGACTAGAGAACTAAAAACACATTTTGGTATATTCGGAGCAATACCAGCACGCTTTAAAACAAGGTAAGATAATATTACGGTTAAAAATAAAAGGCATCTAATTTTTAGGGTGCTTAATTTTAAGTAACTATACATACATGATTTTATTTAATTTTCCTATAAAAAGAGAATATACAAAAAGCCAAATTGTAATCTTTATCATGAGATAAAAAAATTAAAATAAAATGTATTTAAGAATCTCTTAAAGACTGCAAGGACTTGTGGTATGTATTGTATAAATTGTTTAGATGGAACTGTAAGCATTCTAGCAAGATAAAATTATAGAAATTAAAATTTTAAATTTTATGTAAAAATAATTTGTCAATTGTATATGCAAATATTTAGCTCAAAAAGCAAAGTGTCTTCTGTGAAGGTAGCTGCCAAATGATGGCAACATTATAAAAGATTTTTAAAAAATACCAGGATCATTCCTTAGGACTAGCTAAGAGTAGCCACTGGAAACAGGATTATTTTAAGAATCACCACCAATATTTTTGAAAAATCTTCTCTTCTATAAATATGAAGATGTAGAACATGCAAACAATATTTGTTGAATATGAAAGAAGTGTTTCATCCTTTATATATCATAAAATTCCATATTTTCTTTCAAAATAGTCATGCCCATCTCTTATACTCATAGAGTAGAAACTATTTCAGCTGTAAGTCTTTTTGAAGCCTGCACAAAAAAAATTCTTTAAATTGGAAAAAGTTATAGCATATTTCTTTGCCTCATGTTAGAAACACACAATAATGGGGCGTCTGGGTGGCTCAGTTGGTTAAGCATCTGACTTCATCTCAGGTCATGATCTCACGGTTCTTGAGTTCAGGCCCCACGTCAGGCTCACTGCTGTCAGCACAGAGCCCTCTTGGGATTCTCTGTCCCTTCGCCTTCTGCCACTTCCCTGCTCACATTCATCCTCTCTCTCTCTCACTCTGTCTCAAAAATAAATAAACACTAAAAACACAAACACACACACAATAACTCCTAAGTACCTCTGGTATGAATGAACCATCTGAAAGCCTGAATATATGGGGAAAAGTTACATCTTACTTGTTCCCCAAGATGTTTATGTACAAAAGTAGAAAAACAGAAAGCTAACTTTAGTCTTTACTGCACCTTCAGACATATCACCTTATTTTTGTTTGCCGTGAAGTCAGTATCACATGTAAAATGCACATACCAAATCTCTGAATCACACTTTACAAAAACTGTTACCACTAACTATTTGACCTGCAAAATTTACTGCCACAAAGCAAGTCAAATTTTAAACATGAATTATTGAAGGTCTATAGAAAGCTGATATTAGTATATAGTAAAATGAGTTATAATTTCCAGGTAATATTCATTCACTAGCTTTGTAGATTATAATGTAAAAATTATAGCTACATGAGCACAATACAAAAATTTATTATTCTTAAAATGAGTTTGCTCCATTTATCCACACATTCCCACCTGAAACCCTCTTCACATAGCCAAGTATATTGCATTCTGATTGGGAATTAGAGAGCCATAGAACAGGGCATATCTTTGAATTTGAAAGTAATAACTATGTAAAAGCACTAAGTATTAGCCCGTAAGGGCTTTAAGCACAAAGGATTATGCCCCTGAGCAGCAAGACAAATGATTACATTTCAAGCAACAGTGTCTTCACTTGGAAAACAAAAAACAAAACAAAACAAAAAACAAAACAAATATATTGTATCTGGGGCCATAATTAAGGGACACTTAATGCTGTTTGGGTCCAAGCTTTAATAGTTCAGTCAAAAACTAACTAAACGTGTCTTGTGCCAGAGTGGTGCAGGTAGGTAACCGTACTAAAAACTCTCTAACTTATTGATGCCATTGACAGTAGGGACAATGGTGCCTGGGAAATTTTATGGTGTCTCCACCTTGAAATTTCAAAGACCATTCCTAGAAACTTTTCTCTGGAATGCATATCAAACTAAGGAGATAGAAATGCTACCTTGCTTTCTGAGTTGACTCATCTTAACCATTCTATCATTCACTGATCATTTACTACCCGCTGGCCACAGGCCAGTCACCACGTTAAGTCCTAATGATACACACTCAGATAAGAAAAGGCTTGGTTCAGCTTTAAGAGCCTCACAATTGATGGACTGAGAATGACATTTAAAACTCTGATACAATTTGGTAAGTCCAACAGTTAGGATCTATACAGAGCTCTGCGTATAAAGCAGAGACCTACAAATAATTATTCTTGTCTGAATATGAAAACAGCCCTACAGAGAATATCCCTTTGATCTGGGAGCTGAAAAACTACTGGGATTCATTAAAATGAAAGAAGATACGTCAGGTATATATAATGGCAAGAGCAAAGGCATGGACAAGTGAGAACCCTTACAATGTTCTCTGAGCGGACAGTTGTCTTCTAAAAACAACTGTAAACTGTTTGCGGTTGATATCCTTAGCTTCCATCTTGGGCCCTTTTGCCTCCGTGCAGCTCACACTGCCGTGTAGGTGTAACAACAGAGACAACTATGTAGCATGGCTGGGATTAGAGCAAAGGAAGAGAGGAGCATGATTTGGAGCAAATTTAAAGGGATGTGGAAAGGCTCAGTAGCCATGTAATATTTTTAAAAATTAAAATTCATGTAAAAGGGGTGTCTGGGTGGCTCCATCGGCTAAACGTCCTACTCTTGATTTCGACTCAGGTCATGATTTCACTGGTTCAGGTTTGAACCCCGCATTGGGCTCTGCGCTGACAGCACGGAGCCTGCCTGGGATTCTGTCTCCTTCTCTCTCTGCCCCTCCCCCGTTTGCTCTCACTTTCAAAACAAATAAAAAAAAACTTTAGATAATTATTAAAATTAATGCAAAAAACCCCTTATGAATAAAATATGAAAGCAGTAAATACAGACAGGTGGTAGTTAATTTGCATTACTGAGCAATGGGAGGAGTCATTCCAATCAGTCCCCCCACCCCCACCCCTGTCTTCTCAGTCTACAAGGGTCCCCCTTCTGGTCCAGTTCAGGCCCTACAATGGCCTAATATTCAGTTTTTATTATAGACATTTTATTAATGTTTTCTACCCGCTTCAAAAAATTGGAAGATATTTTAACAAGCATATACTAAGGTACACATTTTTATTTTTCTTCAGGCCCCATATGACTCCAGAAGATCTGTCCTACACAAATCTATTCCTAGATCTGCTTTGGACTTGCTCTAGGATCTCGGAGGAGTCACTTAGCTCCTGTGAGATGCAATGTTCATATGTACTCATAAACTACGGGTAACAGCAACTGCTCTAACAACAGAGCTATTGTGAGGAAAATACTTTGAGAAGGCTTTACAAATTTAACTTACAGATCATACTATATCAATTTAACAACCTCTGCTCAATTGCAATTCACAGACATGTCATATGCATGTTCCAAACATCTATTTCCTACTACACTATTAGAAAGAGGCAGGTGTAATGTCCCCTTAGTAGCCTAGGGCCATGAACGTTAAAATGCATGTTTTACTACCAGACTAAAAGTATCTAAAGGTCCTTGACTTAAGAGTCCATAGGCAGTCACATCAAAGATCTTGGGACTTTTTAACTTGAGGGTAAAAGCTAACATCTTAAATTGGGTACCAGGTATTCTCTCGTTAGCTCTAATATCCTGGATGTCATGTGGGCACAATTTCATATCGTCACTGATAAAATACTATATTACAAGTAGGACGAAAATGGTAAAATTAAGATAGAATCTATGAACAAATGCAAAGGCATTCTGAGCCGTTTTCAGAATCAGCTCTTACATGCACCTGTAATGTCCAATTTTTTTTTTTAAGAATCACAGTTACATAAAGAACAAAACTACACCAAGAAATGAGGCTTCAAGGTAAATTCTTTTTCCCTGTCTCTCCATCCCTCCTCCTCTCTCTTCCTCTGTCTCTCAATCATTAGCTCACTCACACAAATGCTGGCTCTTATTTCAGACCCACTAGAAAAAAGCAAATGACCTCAAACAAACACATAAGTGCTCTTAACTAAATTAAATAGGCTTAAGATTACATTTGGCATAATCTTTTATTTTATTTTATTTTTTTTACCCTTTTAAGTTTATTTATTCTTGAGAGAGAGAGCGCGTGCACACATGAGAAGGGGAGGGGCAGAAAGGTAAAAGAGAAGACCAAGCAGGCTCCACGCATAAGCACACCAAGCCCGATTCGGGGCTCAAACTCACGAACTGTGAGAACATGGCCTGAGCCGAGATCAAGAGTCAGATGCTTAACAGGCTGCGTCACCCAGGCATCCCATGGCATAATCTTTTCAATAATTCCCTTTACATCACACACACCCTTTTCAGGGCTACCCTTGAACTCTTCTTTGCTATACCTCCTTCTTTGCCTTTTCTTACTATATTTGATTAGCTGTTTTTTGTTTTTTGTTTTTAATTCAGCTGCAGGCTTTATTATGTGGATGCTTGAATAGTATGGGGTTTTTATTTTGATTTCCCCTATCTACTAAAATTGTGGTCACAATCTTAAGACATGTAGTAGAACTAAAAGCTTTAACTTCTTTGCCTACACCCCTTGCATACCTCTGTCTACCAATCATTCACTCTTATTCTTCATTCGGTCTGTCTTCTATTTTCACCCTACAGCTCTTAGTATCTTAAGAGTCTCCCTGAGTCCCCCCAGTTGACAAATTCATCATCCTTTGAGTACTAGACATTTCACCATTACTCTTTCATGAAATTTTTCTTTCCTTCTCTTTCTAATTGCAAATGCACAAGGCTCCCTTGGCTCTCTTTTCATCCTAGTTAATCTTTCACTCTCTACTGGCCCCTCTTCTTTCTATTTTTAACACGAGTGTTCTCCAAGATTTTGTTCTCTTGTTATCCTTTTCCTATCTTGAGCTTATACCTTTCCTGAACTCCAAGATATGAATTTCCCTTTAATTTTTTTAATTTAATGATTTTTACTTATTTTTGAGATAGAGAGGCAGCAGGAGAGAAGCAGAGAGAGAGAGGGAGACAGAGAATCCCAAGCAGGCTCCAAACTGTCAGTGCAGAGCCTTATGTGGGACTTGAACTCACATGCCGTAAGATTATGACCAGGGCCGAAGCCAAGAGTTGGACAGTTAACTGAATGAGCCACCCAGCAGCCCCATGAATTTCCCTTTTGATTTGATATAATTCCCTGCAGGCCTTCTAAACAACTTAGAAACACTGGAATCTAGTTTGACTACTCTTTTTCTTTAGGTCCCACATCCAATAATCTAGAGTCAAATCATAAAGTTTTAACGTTTGTAACTCCAAATGCCTGAGATGCCACTGAAAGAGAATGAAGTGTGGGGATAAAGTCAATTAGATTTGCTTAGGAATACCAGTCCAACTTCTCACTAGCAATATGACTTTAATCACATTACTTATTTATCCAAAGATTATAGTTACAACATCATCTAATAGGTTCCTGTAAAGATTAAAAAAGAAATAAAATGACATTTGGAAAGTTGGATACAGCAGAACATCACTACATACATGGTCCCATTATTATTATGCCATTTCTCTATACGTAACCTGTTCCTCAAGTGTTACCTACATATTCCTATCTATGTACACAGATACCAGTTATTCAGTCTAGAATATCCTTCATCACACACTACTTAAACCCTATCATCAGTGAATGCCCATTTTATATATTCCTTCCGTGATGAAGGCTTTGCTGATAAACTCCCCTTGTGTACAAGAATAATCCTTCTTCCTTTGAACACAGACAATGCTTTGTACTTCTCTGTAGCCACTTTCTGTCCTTTATCTTTCAGTTGTTGTTTCCTCTATCAATGATCTATCTCTCTCCCCACCATATTTTTAAATCCCTCAAAACATCCCTGCTACAAGGCCTTTCCTCACCTAAACCATTACTGAGGTTCCTAATATCCCTTCTACCTTTATTTGAAGTCAAATTTAGTTTATCCTCAAATAAAATGGTAAGTCCTTTGGAGGAACAGTATCATATTTATCTATTTCTTGTCTTCAATGCATACTAATAGCCTCATCCAAGTTGCTCAATAAACCTTTGTTAAATAAGGCTAATGTGAATACCTATAGATTGAGAATGAGTCCAATACGGTTATGGAAAAACTAAAAGCTATAGTCTCTACTACCTATTGTGACATTCCATGACAGAAAATCAGAAAAGAAACCACATTGGGGCGCCTGGGTGGTTCAGTCTGTTAAGCATCGGACTTCAGCTCAGGTTATGATCTCACAGCTAGTGGGTTCGAGCCCCACGTCAGACTCTGTGCTAACAGCTCGGAGCCTGGAACCTTTTTCAGATTCTGGGTCTCCTTCTCTCTCTGCTCTCCCCTACTCATGCTCTGTCTCTCTTGGTCTCTCTCAAAAATAAATAAACATTAAAAAATTTTTTTAAAAAGAAACCACATTAACAAAATAAAAAGGAATTAAATTTCTCCTATATTTTCCCTAGGAACCAAGATATTTTCTACAAAAGACTTCTGAGGGGAAAAAAAAAAATCAGATACAACTTTCCCAAAATGATGCACGATTTTTTTTATTTTTTTTGATGCATGATTTTTTATAAGAAAATTATCACTCATTTCTTTATTCTTGCTTCTTTTTAGCCAAGTCTCTGACCTATGAGATTTATCCATCTAATCCTTGTGTATATGCTGTATTGAAATCATTGTGCAACACAGACCGTATTCGTGACTTAATTATATACATTTGCTCCTGTGCTTAGGTAGCATCCCTACTTTATTTTCTAGTTTTTATATCATAAGAATTTAAAGCCTCTTGCCCCAAACTGGCTGATTCCATTTGCATTACAGAAAAATGTGCTGAATGCTATACCACATGTAACACACACACACACACACACACACACACACACACACACACACACAAATCCTTGTTTTCTAATACCCTTGGTTACAGTTTTACTTTGAATAAGCAAATGTTTCATACATCTGAGGATAATAATGTTCCAAATGGTCTCTGTTGACCAGATATAATGAAAATATGTTTCGAATTAAGGCTGTATTTCTCTTCCTTCCTAATGTGTATATCTCTAGGTGTTGTAATGTTCATTCAGTTGCTCTGGCAACAGGTCTCTTTAATGTTCAGTTTTTGTTTTTTCTTTTTGCTACTATCTGCAGGGTTGTAATGCTCCAGGCTTCAGAAGTACTAGCCATATATCCTTAGCTTCAGGCCATGCTTTGTTCCTGTAAATCAATTCCAATAACCTGGCTTTTGCACTACTTCTTATGAAACATCCATCAAGAAAAATTATTTCAAAATTGGAAATAGGTAAAATCAATTATTGCATGTTCTTTTAGAGCAGTACTGGTATGCATCTTTGGTTCGCTTTCTATTGACTAGGCTCTTTTATAACTTGGTAGGGCTAGAGGTTATCTTGCAGAAAATTTGTATCAATTGAAACGATCCTTACCTGAGAGAAACGTAAATGATTCATGTCTATGATAATGTAAATAAATGTTACCCAGGAGAGATGCAATTGGTTTTAGTCTAATAAATAATGTAAGTCCAATTATTATAAAGTATTGCTCTGTAGGATATTCTCCATCTTTACATCTATTAGAAACATTTCAGCATTCATAACAGATTAAATAAACTCTGTCCTCCCAAATCTCTTTGAACCCAGTTTTGACATTTTACTGGTTACTTTGTTAATTAATGAATTGAAAAATATTTAACATGTGTTTATTTTATATGACATGAGAGCCATGTTATGAACATTGTGGAAATTAAATTTAGGAATCCAAACTTATTATTACAGTTTTAATACCATAAAAATCATAATGTGAATTAACATCTGTTCTACCCTTACTATGTGACAGGCTTACTCTGTGTGTTGTCTCTAATTCATTCTATTTCTCTATAAGGCTGAAACTCTTTAAGACTGTCACCATTATTATTACAGTGATTTAGAGATGAGAGAATTGAGACACAATAAGTGTAGTTTGTTGAAGTTTATACATCTCTATCTGAAGCCAGAATCATTTTATTTGATTCTGTATACTGCCTATAAGTAACTGTTTTTCTGAATTCATACCTTCCTACCAAATGGACTTTTTTTTGGGGGGGTGGGGGGTGGGACTGTTATCTTGTCTTGATTGCTTTCCTTCTAAGATTCACTGCCAAATGCTGTTAATAGCCCACTGCCTCTTAAGCAATGCTTAATGTCTAATCTGGAAGGTGACCCTCAAACCTTATAAAACATCTTAGCACAATGGTTCTCAAATGTTAATATGTATCAGAACTTGCTTGGTAAAATACTGATTTTTGTCCCATCTCCCAAGTTTCTGCTTCAGTAGGTGTGGGTGGGAAAAAAGAATTTGCAACTTTTAAAAAATTTCCCAATTGCTGATTTGGAGACCACTCTTTGAAAACCACTGTCCTAGTACATACAGATCTTCCTTGACCTGTAATGGAGTTACCTCTGGATAAACCCATCATATATTGAAAGCATCTTAAGTCAAAAGCCACACTTAATACATGCATCCTACTGAACCTTAGAGCTTAACCTCCTTTTTTTTTTTTTTAAATAAACATTTAAAAAATTTTGTTAAGTTTATTTATTTTGAGAGTGGGGAAGGGGCAGAGAGACAGAGAATCCCAAGCAGGCTCCATGTTTTCAGCTCAGAGCCCAACTCAACCTCACGAACTGTGAGATCATGACCTGAGCTGATACCAGAGTCAGATGTTTAACCAACTGAGCCACCCAGATGCCCCAATAAACATTTTTTTTAAAGAATGCTTATATTAACCTACAGTTAGGAAAATCATCTAACACAAAACCTGTTTCAAAATAAAGTGTTTAATATCTCCTCTAACTTATGAATACTGTACTGAAAATGAAAACGAGAATGGTTGTATGGGTACAGGTGTCTATAAGTGTATCAGTTGTTTACTCTCCAGATTGTGTGGCTGACTGGAAGCTGCAGCTCAATGTCATTGCCTGACATCAACAGAAAGAATTGTACCACATACTGCTAGCAAAGAAAAAGATCAAAATCCAACATTAAAATTTCTACTGAATGCGTATCACTTCTGCACCATGGCAAAATCAAAAAATCAAAAGTTGAGACGTCAAACCTTTCTAAGTTGGGGACCCTTTCTACTGCTAACTCTCCTGCAGGTTAAATGCTAAATGACTTAGGTTAGACAATCATCTATTTCTTGATCATTACATTTTTATTGCTCACCTGCTATCCCTGGATGAGTCTCACCTCTCCTCTTCATTCTTTTGTCCCCATAGAAACACTTGTCCTCACATGGAATGTTAAAACCATAGATGTAGATCTTATGAAATGCACTGAGGTTGGGGGGGGGGGGGTGGCGATGACATTAGGCACAAGGATTGATTTTCTTAAAGGCTCCAGGACACAGGCCCATGTGTCACACCTGCCTTAATCTGAATATAGGACAGTTAACATTTTGGAGGATGCAGGAGTAGGAAGTTCTCTGAGATATCAACTCTCCATTGTCATAATGGCTGCGAATTATTACCCTTGACACAGAATCTAATTACACTCTTCTACTGACACTTCTGTTGTAATTGTTTCCATTCTCTCCCCTACTGCTTCCTAGCTCCAAGGCTGCTTCTTCATGGCCAAGTAACTTTATGGACACTGTGTCCTTTTTTCAAAGTTACTTCCTGGTGTGGCAAAGATGATTTATGAGATCAATGAAATATTGGTTAAACAGTAATAAGAAAATGAAAGTAAACAGATCTGACATTCAACATTCTGATGTGTTTCCACTAGTGTTGAAAAAAGGGAGACAGAAAAATGCTTATTTTGAAAAAAAGCAAAAATATAAAAGTGAAGAAATGTTGCTTATGACTTATGGACAAACTTTATTCAAAACTTATTGAAAAATGTATTTCAACAGTTAAGTGAACCTGTGTATTCAAACCATAGCAAGTTGCTTGGCTGCATTACACTTAATGTGTCATTCTTGACAGAGGCCTGGTTTGCAAATGTGTTTTCATTTTTTTATTCTTGTTTTAAAAATTTTTTAATGTGTATTTATTTTTGAGAGAGAGAGAGAGAGAGAGAGAGAGACAGAATGTGAGCAGGGGAGGGGCAGAGAGAGAGAGGGAGGCAGAATTTGAAGCAAGCTCCAGGCTCTGAGCTGTCAGCACAGAGTCAGACGCGGGGTTGAACTCACAGACCACGAGATCTGACCTGAGCCTAAGTTGGATGCTTAACCGACTGAGTCACCCAGAAGCCCCACAAATATGCTTTTAAAAAGCAGCTTCTGCCCTATCATTTTTTTAATTAGGAGATTTTTCAACTACTCAGCCTATTAACACATCATAAGGCCAAAGTGTATGATGTTATAAGTGCTAATATATTCAAATAGAAGCTAGTTTGGAAGTTTTTGTTTGTTTGTTTGTTTTTTACTGAAATAAGATTTTCAACTATGGCTTGTAAGCTAGATAAATGGATTTAATGGACATGGCAAAGTGCACTCTGCTTGTTTCTGATGGCTAACAGGAAGGAATTAACAGTGGGATTGGTCAGGATTACACCAAAGGGAAAGCAAATAGCTACTTTTTAAGTCCTACCACCACTCATACCATTTATAAATAGGCGATCAATTGTGCCTTGTTTTATAGTCAAGAAAAATGAAATGGTACATCCTGGAGCCTCAGTTTCCTCTGGCTTTTCTCATGATATCCCTCCCCAAAATCATCCAGAAAAATCTAAAGTGGCAACTATTGAAATGATGCCTCATTGTTTACTCCCATTTAAAAACTCTATCACTTATAATTCACCAATTATAAGTCATTTTTAATCTACAAGTTACCTTATAAAAAGATAGTTTTTGTTGGGACCATTGAGGGATAAATTTCATATTAATTACCGTCGAATAATGTTGGTTCTCAACCATGTGGTAGAATGCGGTTTAAATTTCAAGTAAACATACTTGTAAGTGGAAGCATATAGGTGTCAGAGAGGACTTTTTTTTAAATAATAGCTTCACTGATATTCATATATCATAAACTCACCTATTTAAAGTATACAATTTAATTGTTTTCAGTATATCTGCAGATATGTACAAACATCACCACTATGAATTTTAGAATATTTTCATTACTTCAAAAAGAAATACCCTTTAGTTACCATTTCTGTTTTGTCTATTCCCTATCCTAAGTCTAAGTGATCACTAATCTACTTTCTGTCTTTTTAGATTTGATGATCATCCTACCTAAGTCTAAGTGATCACTAATCTACTTTCTATCTTTTTAGATTTGATGATAGTAAATTTCACATACATGAAATCACACAGTATGTGGTCTTTTGTTACTAGTTTCATTCACTTAGCATAATGCATTAAAGCTTCATTCATATTTTAGCACGTATGAGTACTTTATTCATTTTTATGGCTAAATAAAATCTCATTGTATGGATACACACTTTTGCTTAACTATTAATCCAGTGGTAGACATCTGGATTGTTTCCACCTTTGGCCATTGTGCATAGCGCTGCTACAAACATTCATGAACAAATATGTGTACGGACATATGTTTTCAGTTCTCTTAGGTATATATGTAGGAGTGGAAGTGCTAGGTTATATGCTGACTCTATGTTTAACCATTTGAATAACTGCCAGACTGTCTTCCAAATCTGATGCAACACTGTCTGCTTGCACTAGAAGTATATCAGGGATTGGTTCATCTTCTCCACATCCTCGATAACAGTTGTTATTTTCGAACTGATTTTGGCCATCTCAGTAGTACCTTATTGTGGTTTTAACTGCATTTCCCTAAAAATTGATGATATCAAGCATGTGTTTATTGGACATTTGTACATTTTCTTTGGAGAAATGTCTATTTAGACCTTTTGCCCCCCTCCCCCCTTTTAAGTGGGTTGTCTTACCATTGAGTTTTAAGAGTGTTTATACATTCTGGATACAAGTCACTCATCAGATATATGCTTTGCAAAGATTTTCTTCCATTCTGTGAATTGTCTTTTCACATGCTTGATAATGTGATTTGAATCCTAGAAGTTTTAAAAATGTTTAAGAAGTACATTTTTTTTTCTTCTGTTGCTTGTGCTTTTGGGGTCAGATCTATGAATCCATTGCCAAATCTGACTTACCCCTATGTTTTCTCTCAAGATTTTTACAGTTTTTAGCTCTTATACTACATTTAGGTCTTTGACTCACTTTAAGCAAATTTTTCTTTATAGTTGTGAAGTGAGGGTCCAATTCCATTCCCTTTGAATGCGAATATCCAGTTGTCCCAGTAGCATTTGATGAAAAGATTATTCTTTTCCTACTGAATTGTCTTGGCACCCTTGTCAAATATGAGTTGACCAGAGACAGAGGGGTTTATTTCTGGAGGCTTTTTTTTTTTTAATGTTTATATATTTATTTTTGAGGGAGGAGGGAGAGAGAGAGAGAGAGAGAGAGAGAGCGACAGCGCAAGTGAGCATACAGGAGAGGGGCAGAGAGAGAAAATCCCAAGCAGGCTCCATGCTCAGCACAGAGCCTGACACAGGGCTCGATCTCACGAATCACCAGATCATGACCTGAACCAAAACCAAAAGTCAGACACTTAACCAACTGGGCCACCCAGGCACTCTTGGATTCTTAATTAAATACTACTGATCTATTTATGTATCATGTGAAGTACAACACGGTCTTGATTATTGTTAGTTTGCATGAAGTTTGAAATTAGGAAGTATGAATCCTTTAATATTTTTCTTCTTTTTCAAGGTTTGTCTATTTCAGGTGTCTTGCAATTCCCTATGAATCATATGATCATCTTATCCATTTTCACAAAAAAGCCAACAGGAATTCTGACAGGTAGTGCACTGAATATTGGAGAGTATCACCACTGAGACAGGGAAACTAAAGGGACTTCATGACTGTTTTGCTGCCTCTATTCTTGCTAGGACCTACACATGCCTTATGGTACAGATAATATATGTCCTCCGTATAAAGGTCAAGGAGTTAATGATTTCTTTGGAGTTTTCCAACACAACAGATAACACCCAAGGAGTGAGCTGGTTGTTAGACCACTGACTGACTCACCAGAACTCCTAGCTCCAGGGCTAGTCACTTCTAGAGAAGTGACTTAGGGAGATACTTAAACACTGTGTTCCTGGATGCCTAAGGACACGTGCATTGAACCACAATCCTCAACCCCAGACCCCAACTAAAGATAACACGCATTCTCCCCCTCTTTTTTGTCTCCCAGATACTCCATCTGTATCTGGCTTGTTGTCAATAAACTCTGCTCTTACTTCCCCTCAGCTCAGAGTTTGATTTCTACCCTGCATGAACCAAGGGCCTTTTTGGCTGCTCCTGTGGGACTCCTTCTGGCTCCTCGATCCCGGGCTGCCTACATCACCATCTTAACAAAATTAAATATTAAATGGAATCAAATTTAATTTCATTCCATTAAATGAAATGTTCCATTTGTTTAGAACTTCTTTCATGTCTTTCAACACAGTCCTTTTAGTTTTTAGAGTTTAAGTTTGGCTTTTTTTTTTTTTTTTTGTTCCATTTATTCCTAAGTGATGTGGAGAACAAAGGCGAAAGAAAAAAAAGAAAAAAACTTTCTTATAACTTGCAGCCTACTGACAAGTACTTGGGAAGGGCAGGGTAACCTTCTTCCAATAACTCAAATGCCTTGATGATAATACTTTGCTATGGGCAAAAGGCAAACTTAGCTTGACACCATCCTCCAGGATCCACTGAGTCTTCTTTAACCTATAAAAACCCATCTGGAAACTTCTTTTATCTCTGTGTCCCCAAAGATATATGTTAGCCATCATCCTCCAAGCATATGACCCACTGATATACATCTGAAGGGTCTCATGACTAAGGTTTTATTAGGCAGAAGTAAATGATCCTAATCCTAACAACAACCAGCCTCTCAAGGTCTTGGAAACCTTGTTTCTAAATTCCTTAGAGACTTACACTATCCCTAACCCACTCCCAACTTGAAAGTTACGTTATCTATCATTCCTCACAAGCCCAGCGCAGCTCTTTCTGACCACGGGTCCTGTTCCTGTACTTAAAAAAAAAAAAAAAAAGTCACCTTTTTGCATTGAGGATATCTCACGAGGTCTTTCTTGGCCATTTGCTCCCAGACTCCAACATTTCACATCACTAAGTATTGTATTCTTTTTGATGTTACTATGAAAATACGATTGTTTGTCTTTCTTTTTCAGATTGTTCGTTGCAAGTGTACAGAAATACAATTGATTTTTATATATTGATCCTGCAACCCTATTAGTTCTAATAGCTTTTAGTGTCCTTGAGGATATTTTATATACAAGATCATGTTTTATATACAAGATGCTAGGTCATAATTTCCTGTTTCTTTGCATGTCTCATAATTTTGTTAGAAACTGGATCATTTAGATAACGTATTTTAGCAAATCTGAGTAATGGTCTCCTTCTGGGATTTATTATTATTTACTTGTATAGGGACTGGCTGGATCATTTTCATGAAATCTGTTCTCCCGTCCCGCTCGTCCCAACCTGCATCGTGAAGCTCTGAAGTTGCTCTTTGGGGATCACTACCGTGAGAATACTGACAGTCACCCTGGGTGACTAATTTGGGCAGGGCTCTCCCAAATTGTCTCCTCCCCCTAGAACATAGCAAGCTGTTAAACTCCACTAACTGCCGGCTGACTCTTCCATTATTTTCAACTGGGACATCAATTGTTTTGCAGACTAATCTAATCAAGTTCAGGTTTCTTTCAAGGAAGAGTTCCCAAGGTCAGTGTTGCAAATGTGTTTTGACTTCAGTAAGTCTCCTCCCACCTGTCATTTCCCTCCTGCAGGCTCCCAGGTCTCCTAGGCTGCCTTTTCCCTGTGCCACAATCTGCAGCGAGGTGAGGAGGGCCCCAGTCTTCTCAGTGGTAACCCTGTCCCAGGAGTGGGGGCTGGTGATCAAAAAGGAGCCACCACCACTCAGACACACTGGCCTGGAACTTAATTTCAATAAAAGGTAGCTGGGGGCAGGATGAGAAATGTCCTTACAGACAGCCCTCTAACTGGAAGCCCCAGGCAGAGGGAACCCTGTGTGCTAGGCTGTACTGTCACCAGCAAGAGCCCAAGACCTGACCTTTACTGTCAATCCGCATGTACCCCCGACCTGTGTCCCACATTTTCCTTGAAGCCTTCTTTCTAATTTGTCTCTTAACTCAGGCAAAGACCCCATAGGGAGAACATCTGAGACGGAAACCAAAACTACCCCTCAAGTAATAACAACTGTCCTGATGAAGAGCTCCAGAGACACAGACCACCCAAGACCAGTTGGAGCTTAACCACCAACTCTCACCTGCACAGATGGACCAGGGAGTGACCGACAGTGACCTCATCTCATTATAATGCTAAATTCTCTGCCCAAGTTGAAGCACAAGCCTCATTAACATAACATAAATGTGCCTACAGGCATGTTTCCTTAGGGCTCCATGTGACATCGTATGCCCAGTCTACAAAAGATGGCAAGGCTCCCCCATCTAAATGTCCATCCTAACTCCAAATAAAAGGAACCCGTTCACCCTTGCTCAGGAGTCACAACTTCGGAAGTTATTCCCAGTGAGCTCCTTATTTGCTGCAAATGAAGTCTCCTTTGCCTGACAACTCAACCTGGTGGTGTAGGTCCTATCTAGAACTCACCAAGAAGCGACCTCATGTCAGCTTGGCTAGAGTACCAGTACCCAGGAGAATTTCCATCTCTTTGGGTACGGAGAGGGGACGGAGGTGGAGGGTCTTGGTTCAAATACCACAGACTCTCTCCGCTCATATCAAGATTAAGATTTCTAAAACAATGCTTCATTATTAGCTGTAATGGAATGTCTGTAAGGCCATTTCCAGAAACTTTAAATGGTTGTTTTTCATAATTTTCACCAGTTGCACTGAGTTGCAAACCCTCAGAACTCCATTTGCCAGAAGTGGAAGTCTAGGAGCTTTGTTTTTAATAAGCCTGAATTCCACATCTTTTACCAACTGGAAGTTTTTTGGTTTTTGTTTTACCAGAATTGCAAGCAGTTGCATTATATGGGAGAAAATTATGTGCACACCGAGAGAGAAGTTACTTTCACCTTAGGCCATTAGGAAACGCTTAGCAGAGCCTAAAACATAGAGTAAGCATTTAACATTGTGTGTGTGTGTGTGTGTGTGTGTGTGTGTGTGTGTGTGTGCACGCGCGCATGCGTCTAGGTGTTGGATCAGGTGGCAGTAATAGAAATGAGACCTTGATAGCAGACATATGAAAAGATCTGTGATATACCAAAACTGAAGTAATTACAAAATGAATAATAAATAACATGATTGTTTTCTTATTTATAATTTCCTTTTCAACAGTTTTTTAGCCTCTACAACACTAACAGTCTTCTTTCTCTTTAACAGATATAACTCACATCATTAGTTCTGTGGTTTTCTTTGCATTCTATTAACTTCCGGGAAGAAGAGGCAGAAATGCATACACAAGTAAACTACTAGCCAATTTGGCAATTTATTGACACAGTAAATTCTTATTCCAAAATTGTATTCTTTCAGCAGTAATTATTAAACTTATCCCTGAAATATAATTTATTTCAATAATTTGATTTCCATGAAGAGAGCCAATCATTCATTATAAGCTATACTTTGCTTCCTTCTATGTTTCTAGCATGTATCTACAGACGCAGAAATCTATAATGCAGCGCCAATCACGTAATAAATGGAGTAGCATATTTATTTACCATGAATTCTCGTTTCTCCTGCATACTTACAACTCTTAACATTTACTTGAAAGGACAATTATGAGTGGTTTTTAGACTGAAAATATCTTTTAACTAGGAAACTTAACTTCTCTGAAACGTCAGAGCTTTTAATGACAAATATGATGACAAACACAATGATTATTTTTTCTTTAAAAATTATAACTGATAATTGTATCACTGTTGCTTTGAAAAATGTATCAAAATCACAAGTATCATGATGTTCAGAAATATATCAAAACCACAAAAACCCTGATGTTCAAGGTACCTTAAAGCATAAAAGAAAAAAAAAAAATAAAGCATCTTTCAAAAACACGAATGACCTAGGTGGGTATGAGGTCTGTATAAATTTTATGTCAAAAAAAGGGAAGACACAGAAATATCACATAATAAGTGTATATGTGAAGTAAGCCTGCAGTTTCTTGCTTCAAAGTAACTAAAAAAGTCCTGCTGTTTCACCTCCAGCCAATACTCCACAGGCTGTTAAAGGCTACACTTTAAAACAGCTTATATTATCAGAGCAGCAAAGTCTATATTTTAGTATGGTGTATTAAAAACTCTTCCATATTAATGCATCAGCTTAACTTCCAGTTATTTGTTTTAATAGGAAAAGAACACATGGCTAAAAAAATCCAAAAATCACAACTAAATGACCAACATCTACAATTCAAATCTTAAAAAGAAAAAAATCTACAAACAGCATCATTTTATTTCTACTCCCTTTGCCCTAGAAAATCTTAACCTATAATACAAGTCATTCTAGAAGTATAAAACATAAAAATGGGGCAGCCAAAGTCATGAAGCTCCAATATAATATTTAATCAAGTGTCCATCCTATCATTCAAGAATGTTATGACAATATTAAATTCTACTTTCTGAAAACAGTTTCAACTTCAATTCTTACAATTACATTAAATTTTTTTTTAATTTTTTTTAACGTTTTATTTATTTTTGAGACAGGGAGAGACAGCATTAACGGGGGAGGGTCAGAGAGAGAGGGAGACACAGAATCTGAAACAGGCTCCAGGCTCTGAGCTGTCAGCAAAGAGCCTGATGCGGGGCTCGAACTCACTGACCGCGAGATCGTGACCTGAGCCGAAGTCGGATGCTTAACCGACTGAGCCACCCAGGCACCCCCAAAAAAATTTTTTTAATGTTTGCTTATTTTTGAGAGAGAGAAAGAGACAGCGTGAACAGGGGAGGGCAGAGAGAGAGGGAGACACAGAATCCGAAGCAGGCTCCAGGCTTCAAGCTGTCAGTACACAGCCTGATGTAGGGCTCAAACTCATGAGCCATGAGATCATGACCTGAGCCAAAGCTGGACACTTAATTGACTGAGCCACCCAGGCACCCCCTTACAATTACATCTTCTAACAATACAAAAATACTACGGGTTTTGGTCTACGTTTATCATGACATACCACCAGATTGGATCAGGATGCATCTCCAAATAACAACATATGAGTACCAGTAAGGGCTTCCAAAAATGTGTTTAATAGAGACAGAAAAGACAAAAAAAAAAAAAAAAAAAAAAAAAAGTTCCATCTTCTGCTGGAACTCAGATTTTTAATTATTAAAGTCAAATTCATTTTACAGCACGAACACTGCCACATTCTATGGTGCTACAGATGAATTTGAATTGGAAGCTTTATTAAAACATCTGTTTGTTCTTGAAGATGCACTAGCTTTCTTTTGAGAGGAATTTAGACAAGGTTAGTGATACTATTTCAAAAATTAATAAAGCATATGACTGCATTTATTTCAAATAGAAAGTATGAATACTAACTCCTGTATTTTCAAGCTTCTTTCTACTCTTGCATGCTGATAAAATACATCATGTGAATCACAGTATTCATTATTATTCTTGACAAAAATTGTTTGTATTAAAGTGTACAATGTGATGTTTCCATATATGTATACATTGTGAAATTATTAATACAATCAAACTAACACAGCTATCACATCAAAAAATTGCTCTTCTTTTTTTCATGGTAAGAACGCTGAGATCTACTCTTCTAGCAAATTTAAGTATACATTATTATTAACGATAGTCACCAAGCTATACATTAGGTCTCCAGAACTCACTAATCCTATTACTGAAAATTTGTACGGCTTGATCAATATCTGACATTTTCTCCCATCCCCTAGCCTGCGGTGACTACTACTCTACTTTCTATTACTATGAATTCACTTTTTCTTTTTTTTAAGATTCCACATATAATCAGGATCACGCAATATTTGTCTTTCTGTGTCCAGCTTATTTCTCTTAACCACTGTGTCCTCTAGGTTCATCCATGTTGCTGCAAATAGCAAGATTTCCTTCTTTTTTAAGGTTGAACCCATTCTGTTTTATATACCACATTTTCTTTACCTATTCATCTATGTATGGACAATTAGGTTGTTTCCTTATCTTAGCTGCTGTGAATCATGTTGCAATGAACATGGGAGTGCAGATTATCTCTTGGAGATACTGATTTCACTTTCTTTGGACATGTACCATTTGCTAGATCAAATGGTAGTTCTATTTTATTTTTTTGAGGAACTTCCATATTGTTTTCCCAAATGACTGTACCAATTTACATTCCTACCAATAGTGTCCAAGGGTTCCCCTTTCTCCACATCCTCACCAATACTTGTTATCTTTTGATTTTTGATATTAGCATCCAAACAGGTGTGAGGTATCTCTTTATAGTTCTGATTTTCATTTCCCTGGTCATTCATGATGGTAATCATCTTTTCTTACACCTGTTGGTCATTGTAGGTCTTCTTTGGATAAATGTCTATTCAGATCCTTTGCCCATTTTTTAATTGGGCTATTTGTTTTTTTGCTGTTGAACTGTGTAAGTTCCTTATGCGTTTTGGAAATTAACCCTTTCTCAGATAAATGACTCACAAATCTTTTCTCCTATTCCATCCATTGCCTTTTCCCTTTGCTGATGCTTCCCTTTGCTGTGTTGCTGATGGTCCCCTTTACTGTGCAGAAATGCTTTAGTTTGATGAAGTTCCACTTGTTTATTTTGCGTTTGTTCCCTGTGCTTTTGGTGTCAACTCCAAAAAAAAAAAAAAAAAAACAAACAAACAAACAAAAAAAAAAGATTACCAAGACCAATATCTGTAAGATTTCCCTTTATGTTTTCTACTAGGAGATTTATGGCTTCAGGTCTTACACTTAAATCTTAAATCCATTTTGAGTTGACATTTATATATGGTTTAATATAAGGGTCCAAGAACATTCTTTTGCATGTGGCAGTCTAGTTTTCCCAGCATCACTTATTGAGGAGAGTATCCTTCTGCTACGGTATATTCCTGGTGCTTCTGTCAAAAGTTAGTTGACCATATATGCATGGGTTTATTTCTAGGCTCTCTGTTCTCTGTTCCATTCCTTTATGTGTCTGTTTTTATGCCAGTACTAATGTTTTTATTACTATAGCTTTGTAATATACTTTGAAGTCAGGAACTGTGATGCTTCCGTGTGCAGCTTGCTCAAGACTGCTATTTGGGGTCTTTTGCAGTTTCATACAAATTTTAGGACTGTTTCTTTCTATTTCTGTAAAAAATACCATTGGGATCTTGATAGAGATTGAATTGTACCTGTAGACTGCTTTGGGTAGAATGAACATGTTAACAACATTAGTACTTCTAATCCATGAACACAAGACACCTTCCCATTTCTGTCTTCTTTCACTCACCAATGTTTTATAGTTTTTAAGCATACAGATCTTTCAACTCCTTGGTTTAATTTTTTCCTAAGTATTTTATTCATTTTGCTGTTACTGTGAGATTGTCTCCTTGATGTCTTTTTCAGATAGTTCATGGCTAGTGTATAGAAATGTGACTGACGTGAGTCACATTTGTATCTCTGCTTTGATAAATATGTATTGGGTGTTTCTCCAAGCCTATAAATTCAAAATGACTACAACTTGAATAATTAAGTGATCTCTTAAAATAATATCCCATGTCTTCCCTTCTCGAAAACTTAGGGAAGTATAAGTGAATTTTGCACAATTTATAAGCTTGGGCTCTTGGCAGATGATCTAATCTAATCTATTCACTTCATAAACAAGGAAACTAAAAGAGGGTGAGGAAATGACTTGTTGAACAGATGACAGAGCACCCAAAGCAGAAATGATGACAGTAACTGCCTTTCTCTGCCATGCTCCATCCTTTCAAATTACTTCTTTCTTTAAAGCAGATAAACAGGATACTAGTGGCATTTAGGCCTGGATAATCTGTTGTACAGGGACTGTTCTGTGCACTGTAGAATGTTGAGCAGGAACCCTGACCTCAACCCACTAAATGCCAGTAGCATCCTTCTCCCAGTTATGACAACCAAAAGTGTCTCCAGAAACTATCAAATAACCTCTGGAGGACAAAAACCTCCCTCCAATAACAACCACTGCTTTAAAATTAATGATACTGAATGGGGCGCCTCGGTGGCCGAGTTGGTTAAGCATCAGAATCCCGATATTGGCTCAGGTCATGATCACATGGTTTCTTGAGTTCGAGCCCTGTGTAGGGCTCTGCTCTGACAGTGTGGAAACTGCTTGGATTCTCTTTCTCTCTCTCTCAGCTCCTCCCCCACTCACACACACTCTTTCTCTCAAAATAAATATACATTAAAAATAAAAAAAATAAATTAATGATGTTGAAAATAATTTTTAAAAAGAAATTAATGATGCTGATGTTCTGGAAAAAGCCTTAAGACACTAAAAGTAGTCAAGAAATAAAAAAGAATATATGTGAATGTGATTTCCTTTGACCTTCAGCATATATAAACTCCTTAAATATAGAACTGTAACTGACTGAGTTTTGTTTCTTCCATGTGGGAGCATATTGGGACACAGAGTAAATAAGATGGTTTGAAATGAAGGTATTTCAAAATTGTTAAAGGGAAAAATGTGTTGGATATTTGATTATGTGTACCTTCTTGCATGCCAAAAAAGCATAAAAACTGCCAAGAGATTACATTTAAAAGTCATATGGCAATTTCTTACATAAGTGTGAAAGTGGTAAATTAACAGAGAACAGAAGTGGTGTTTGTTTCTCTTTCATGCATCATTTGAATTGCCCTCGATTTTCATTTACATCCCATAGACGAGGCTTTCTGCATCTATGGAGCCCCAAAAACTTCTGATGTGACTAGGGTGGACAAGACTGTCTGAGCAAAACCAGCTGCAAATGCTCGATGCGTACATATCCATTTTTAGTTAATGATTTTATTTTTAATTCCAGAATTGAAAGTGGAATCTTGCTTTCTTCACAGGAAGCACAGAAAATAGGCTTAAGTAAACTCCATTATTGTTTTTTTTCCACCTTTTATCTTTGTATCTTGAGTATCCCTAAAACATTCGAGTGGAAGAATTTTGAGTAAAATAATAAATTATTTCAAATTGAAGGGATTGTGGTAACTACGAACTAGAGATCTGAGTGGTTGAATAGCTAGCACCTTCCATACAGCAGATGATCAGTAAAGCGTTAAACTGGTTGTTTTGTGGAAATTAAACAAAAATTATTAAGCAAAACTAAATTACAACTGTGTGTTTTACCATCAAAATTATAAAAATCCCCAAGCTGTTTTTACATAGTACTGCATAAGCCTACTATACATAATACTTTGCTTAATATTGTATACTGGGGAAAAAAAGTTAGGATTAGTCTCTACAAAACAGGAGAAGTAACTATTTTACTGATTGATAATTCAGAACGCTAAATTGCACATAACACGTGTATAAAAAGAACAAGAAATGGTCACATGTATGTATTAATTCAAAGTCTAACAATCTTCACAATATTGTGTGAATTATAATTTCTTGCCTACATATGGTCGGAGTGTACTTGGTAGAAAGGACATTATTTGGCTTATTGGAAGTCAAAGTTGTGGAAGATGTTTCTTTTGTCATTTAACATGGCTTGTGCTAAAAACAACAATGATGCTACAAAAGCAATCTTCCTAACTACAATGGATAGCAAAAATATTTGGAAAAGCACTATATATTCCTATTATTCAATGTTTCTTATAAACTGATGGCAGCTTTAAAAATCTAACAGCAAAGCAGTCATTTAATATGATTAGGAACTGATTATTGTGAAGCATGAGTATGCCTGATGCAATTCCATTTTAATGGCATCATTTAGCCTCCTGTTGAGCTAATATACCACTACAATAGCTCTTAGGTGCTAAATTGTCACAGTGTCTCCTTTCTTCCCAAGTCCAACCTATATCCTTTTGTAGAGAAAAGATAAGTACTTGAGAAAAGGAAAAAAACAGAAACAAGGTTATGTTGTTACGTTAGGGATGGAGAGAAAAGTGAGATTGGTTTCTCCCAGGAATTACTTTTGCCTGAGCATTACTAATGTATAAAAGGTAATCTGCTCTTGAAAATTCTCTGTCAAAAATACTATACATTCTTTATGATCCAGCTAAAATGCCCACTGCTCCACGGAGATTTCTTTAAATTGTCCTCTGGAATATAAAATACAAATGACAGAGTTTTTTTCTCTTCAGAACTTTCTCTACCTACATGGGTCTTTCTTATAGCACTGACCATGTTTTGGCTCATATTATAGCTATTTGCATTTAGAGCTTATCACCACTACTGGTTAGTACGCTCATTAGGTATATCAATAATCCTACCTTTATATCATCCAAATTGTCTAATATAGAAATATTCAATCAATTATTACTGATTTATTTTTTTCTTTCTGCCTAACCTATAGGCAATGAATTTCCTAGAATTCTGGAAAGATAATGATCTCTGAGAGATACGTTAACTCAGTCATGGAAACTAGGGTTTATAACAAGTGTCCAATATCCCAAAGAGGTAGACCTTTTCCAGGAGGAATACCACCAAGTGGGGATTCTAAGAACCAAAATATCATTATTATGACACTTAAATACTAGTGTGTCTTAGTTTTCCAAAGATGCCAAAACAACATACCATAGGCTAGTGGCTTAAACAACAGGAATTTATTTTATTACAATTATAGAGTCTAGAATTTCAAGATGAGCATGATGGTTGGTTTGGTTTCTTCTGAGGCTTCTTTCCTTTGCTTACAGAGGACTACCTTCTGCCCTCAGCCTGTATTGTTTCTGTCTAAACCCTTTTCACAAAAACATCAGTTATTTGGGGTAAGTCCATCCTAATGACCACATCTTACCTCCTACTACAGAGACAGTCTGGAGAACTGGGAGTTTGGATTTCAACCTATAAATTTAAGGAGGGCCACAATTCAGACCATAAAATTGCCTATTTGAATTTCTAAATTTCTAACTGTACCTTTCCCTTAATATTTTCCCACATTAAACTCCTAGCATTAATACAGACATGTATCTCATGTTTCTTCTCTACTACATATATTTGCCATGTTGCTTTAGATTTCATAAATAGGTTCAAGAAATGCTAATTTCATAATAGGTTCAAGGGATGCCTGGGTCGCTCAGTCGGTTAAGCATCTGACTTCAGCTCAGGTCATGATCTCACAGCTCATGGGTTCAAGCCCCACGTCCAGCTTTGTGCTGACAGCTCAGAGCCTGAGCCCTGCTTCAGATTCTGTGTCTCCCTCTCTCTGCCCCTCCCCCGGTCACGCTCTCTTTGTCTCTCTCTCTCCTTCAAAAATAAACATTAAGAAACATTACAAAAAAGAAAGAAAGAAAGAAAGAAAGAAAGAAAGAAAGAAAGAAATGCTAAGTTTAAAATAAGAAACACTATCTTCCTAGGATAATTATTCTAGTTCTCCAAAACTTTTTTCAGAAGGAGAACCTGAAAGCTTTTCATAAATATTATTCACCTAAATGACTTTTTTAAATTCCTGCATTAGATTTTTCTGTGGTTTCAAATTTTAGTATTAAAGTTGTCTAGATGTGAAATATAAATCACAGAACATGAATACTCATATGCATGTTTCTAAATTCTTATTTCATGATTATTAATTCTGGCTAAAAAATGATTCCTTATCTGAAAGGAAGAAAACTTTGTTTATATCCAAGGCCCAAAACATAAATGTGTGCTTATAATTCCATGCCTGAGAAATCAATTTTTAAACATGAGAGCTGTGGCTACCTTTGGCATTTCTTACACTCTGTGCCTAAACATGTTTACAAATATGCAACAATAAGAGGACAGTTGGTTTTGGCTCGGAAGCAATTATTTTAAAAATAAGAAGAAAATCAATATGAGACAACAAAGCTGTCCAAGTAATATTGAAGAAATAGAAACAGCTAGTTATTTTTAAATGCTACAGCTAACCTGTACTTTCTCATCTCGGGAGTTACTAAAACTTCACTATGAATATAAAGCAAAAGCACAGACAGGAAACAGCTCAAACTCTAGGTAACAAACACAGAAAAGCATGACAGGGAAGATTTCCTATTGAATAAATCACATTCGTTTACTTTCCTGCCAGATAACAGTGCCACCTCTTTGGAAGGAATGACAAGGAGTCATTTGCCTTTCTCTGATCATATTTTTGAACATCAAAGAGACTATGATCTGCTATGATCTACCTACAAATAAGTATATCTTTATAGGTACAGGTCTAACATTTGGTAATATCAGAAAAAATACATGATTAAATTTTCAAAAGAGCATATATACAGTTCCCACTTGAGGTCAGATATATCATTAGGAATTAAGATATTAAAAATGAGTTCCATCATCTCTTATATTATCCAGTGAATATTTGCTGATTTTGAAGATGCTGGGAATATTTTACATTACCACAGTCAATTTTACTTGCTTATCGAATTCAAAATCCATTTCCCTTGGTTTTCATATTAATGACAACAGAGACCACTATAAAAGAATTCACTATATATAAACAACTGCAATCCTACACTTTTTAGCACAAGTACTAGCAATTTCCATTTATTGATGGCTTACAATCTTCTCAGTGCTGTGTTAAATGCTTAAACACGATCCTATCTAATCCACAAATATCCTCTGAAGAAAGAATTTCACTCTTTAAAAACATGGGGAAAAAATGAGAATTTACATAATTTTCTCAAGTCCTATGTAACTGGCAGATCCATGTTGTGCACCCACACTTCTCTGACTTGCATCAACGACCCCAAACGACACACAGACACAGACAAACACCTCAAAAAACATACCCCCAGAGAGGATAGGCAAGGAAGTAAATTAAGTAGTCTTGGATAATCACAGGAATATAAGCAACAGATATTTCATGTGAGGACCAGGCCCAATGTCTAAACTTATTCCAGAGGGTTTTCTCCCACCACTCCAACATGCACTGATGTCTTTCTTCTCTGAACTTTGAATAATCGAAACCACATATATTAAGACTGAATTGCATTAATGCCTTATTACTTTGATGTCTTATATGCATCTGTCTTGACTCCTCACCTTTATCTAGAATCTAAATTTTAGATTATTACAGGATTTTAGCATGGTTACAACATTATATTCGTTCTATGTCCATAGCTCTCAAAAAAGCATGGCATATAGCTCCTCCTTTATTAAAATAAACATGTTGCTGGTGTACTTGAGGTGTTGTTCTATAGTGCAGAGAATACCTAGAAAGCCAAATCAATATAGGTCCGAGACTGGGTTACTTTGCTACCCAGAAAAAGAAGAAGAAAACACCCTTGAATCAGGTAATTTTTTAAGGATCTTCTCCATTGAAGCAAAACTGACTACTCTCTAGGGTAGATGGGGGTTTGGATCCACACCCCGGGGCAGCCAGAAACCAAACCACTCCTAGGGATATCAGGCAGTTAAAGTATTTTCTTTTTTTTTTTTTTTTTTCCCCTCCACCTCCCACCCATACTGGGGGCAATCTGGCAAGTTTATCTGATATTCTTTAAAAACAAAGCAGTATTTCCCAAAGAACACACCTAAGCAACACAGTGGCAGAATATCCCTTAGAGGTATAATGGTGAGCTTGTGAAACATTCTGAGATTCTTACTGTCTCCTTTATTTATTACAGCTTTTACAGTCTCCAGGCTCTTTATTCTCACCCTACTCATGGTTTAAAGAGCACAGTGTTGCAAAATATCATACTCCTTTCTGCTTTTCCAAATGGCAGCTGAGAAAACCATTCTGAGGGGACTATGATCCACTTATTTGACTATTTAACAGGGCTTTAGCTATGTTTTAAAGATGACACATTTCTTACCTCTTACTTTTACAAATGTGAGAAAGTTAACTATTCTGCATATGGAAGCTTTTAGAACAGGTGGCTAAGTCATGGTTGACTGTCCTCCCAAATGACAATCATGCACCCTTTTTATTTTGATGAAGCTGACTTAGCCACCTGCTGTTGATTTCTCAGTATCTTAATTTCTTTTGGAGTCATCAAGTTCACTTCTTAAGGAAAAGGAAGAAAATAAGAACCTTCCAGCTTGTTCTGTCACTAACATTTTGATGAAATCTGGCAGTGATGACATAAATATTGGAAGCTTTAATGTATAAAAGATAAATCTAATAACCTCGCAGAACATGATACAAAGGCATGATAATATAAGGCAAGAAATCTTATATCTCATGAATATAATATGATAAGATTAACTGAAGTGTCCTCAGCTTAGTGCTAATAGATGGTACAAAAATTCTGGTCCCCATTCTCTCCTATTTTTCCTCCAATCCTAAGGTTACCTAAGGTTTTTTTTTTTCATATAATCTTCCCCTTGATAACCCATATAAAGCTCTTTCACAAAATCCAGGCCTTAGTCTTCTGTTCTTCTCAGATTATGACACAGAATTACAAAAATGAGTATTATGTAGTAATTGAGGGATTGAGTTCTGGAATGAGATAATCAGTATCTAAAACCCGGTTCCCAAAAATGTTATTTAACTTGACAGCACAACCTTAACTCAACTGCAAATGATGATCAACACAAGACAAAACTAATAGTTCATTTTTAAAGACTAAAAACATTTATTTATTTTTTAATTAAAAAAACTTTAATTTTTTAAATGTTTATTCATTTTTGAGAGAGAGAGAGAGGGGGAACACAGGATCCGAAACAGGCTCCAGGCTCTGAGCTGTCAGCAAAGACCCTGACGTGGGGCTTGAACTCATTAACTGTGAGATCGTGACCTGAGCCAAAGTTGGACACTTAACCGACTGAGCCACATAGATGCCCCTAAAGACTAAAGATATTTAAACGACTCACAATAATTAATGCCTGACAGAAAGAAAGAAAGAAAGAAAGAAAGAAAAGGAAAGAAAAGAAACACCAATTTAAGTCATTATTATTATTAATGATACTACTGATCTGTTTATTACTATCATGTTTTGGCTTTAAACACAGTTTACTTTCGGGGCGCCTGGGTGGCTGAGTCGGTTAAGCGTCCGACTTCGGCTCAGGTCATGATCTCACGGTCCATGAGTTCGAGCCCCACGTCAGGCTCTGTGCTGACAGCTCAGAGCTTGGAGCCTGTTTTGGATTCTGTGTCTCCCTCTCTCTGACCCTCCCCCATTCATGCTTTGTCTCTCTCTGTCTCAAAAATAAATAAACGTTAAAAAAAAAAAATTAAACACAGTTTACTTTCATTACTTGACCTTAACTCGTTTATACACTCCCAAATTAAAATTTCTCTTCTACGATAATGCGAGGCAGTGATTTAAACTTACTCTCAATTTATCACCTCACACTTGTGAGAATAGCTAAAATTAACAACATAAGAAATAACAGGTGTTGGCGAGGATGTGGAGAAGGGGGGACCCTCTTGCACTGTTGGTGGGAATGCATATTATTGCAGCCACTCTGGAAAACAGTATGGAGGCTCCTCCAAAAACTAAAAATAGAACTACCCTATGATCCAGCAACTGCACTATTAGGTATTTACCCACAGGATAGAAAAACACAGATTTGAAGGGGTACATGCACCCCAATGTTTACAGCAGCATCATCAACAATAGCCAAACTATGGAGAGAGCCCAAATGTCCATTTACTGATGAATGGATAAAGAATGGATAAAGACATGATAAATAAATACACACACACACACACACACACACACACAATGGAATATTACTCAAATCTTGTCATTGGCAACAGTGTGAAAAGAGCTAGAATGTATTATGCCAAGCAAAGTAAGTCATCAAAGACATATATGATATGATTTCACTCATATGTGGAATTTAAGAAACAAAACAGATGAACACAGGGGAAGACGGGGGAAAGGAAGGGAAACAAACCACAAGAAACTCTTAATGATAAAGAACAAACTTAAGTTGATGGAGGGATGTGGGTGGGAGCTGGGCTAGATGAGAGATGGATACTACAGAGGGCACTTGTTGTGATGGGCACTGGTTGTTGTATGTAAGTGCTGAATCACTGAATTCTACTCCTGAAACCAATATTGCGCTGTATGTTAACTAAAATTTAAATTAAAAAAAAAAAAGAAAAAAAAAAAAACCAACAACTCATTTATTTTTTTTTTAATTTTTTTAACGCTTATTTATTTTTGAGACAGACAGAGCATGAATGGGGGAGGGTCAGAGAGAGAGGGAGACACAGAATCTGAAACAGGCTCCAGGCTCCGAGCTGTCAGCACAGAGCCCGACGCGGGGCTCGAACTCACGGACCGCGAGATCATGACCTGAGCCAAAGTCGGCCGCTTAACCGACTGAGCCACCCAGGTGCCCCCCAACAACTCATTTAAAGAACGGACCTGAGACTGTAACAGACACCTCACTAAAGAAGATCTACAGATGGCAAGAAAGCATTTCAAAAGAAGCTCCACATCATATGTCATTAGGGAAATGCAAATTAAGCAACAGTGAGATACCACTAGACATCTATTATAATAGGCAAAATTGAGAACACTGACACCATCAATTTCTGGTAAAGATGGGGAAATCTCATTACTGAAGTCACCAGCTAGACCCCAAGACCTCACCTTTACTGCCCACCTGCTTGTACTGACCCACACTTGTTCCATATTTTTCCTTAAGCTCTTTCCAGCTTATCTCTTAAGTCAAGCAAATGGAAAGTAAAGCCACCCCTCAAGTGACAAAGACTGCCATGACAAGACCTCCAGCCAGCCCAGACCACCCAGCCAGTTTGAGCTTAACCCCTGACTCGCACCTGCACAGGTGGATGATGGCGTGACCTTTGGAATGACTGACAACTACGTTTACCTCATTATAATACTAAAATCTTCCCGCAAGGAGGAGAACAAGCCTCATTTACATAACATACAGTTTGTATCTAGGAATGTTTCTGTAAGGTGCATGCACAGCCTTAGGCCCACCTCCATGCATGATGACAAGGCTTTTCTACCTATGTATTCATCCTAACCCTAAGTGAAAGGAACCCATCCACCCTTCCTTGAGGAGCCACGGCTTCAGACGCCACTCCATGTGATCTCCTTATGTGCTTCAAATAAAGTTTTCTTTGTGTGACTACTCAACCCAGTGTGGTTTCTGACTCACCAAGGAATGAACTCATGTTGGTTCAGTTACAGTGGTAGGAACACAAAATGATACAGACATTCTGAAAGCCAGTTTGGCAATTTATGACAAAACTAAATATATTTTTAACATACAAGCTGGCAATTGAGCTATTTGGTATTTACCCAATAATTTGAAGACTTTTGTGCACACAAACCCTGCACATGGACCTTTTACTCATAACTGCCAAAACTTGGAAGCAATCAAGACATTATGTAGTAGGCAAATGTATAAATTATGGCACATACAGACAATGGAATATTATCCAGCACTAAAAAGAAATGAGCTATCAAGCTATGGTAAGACATGGAGGAAACTTTAATTCATATTTTTAATGTTTCATATATATATATCATATATATATATCATTTATATATATATATCATTTATATATATATCATATATATATATATATTTTTTTTTTTTTGTGAGAGAGACAGAGTGCGAGTGGGGGGGGAGGGGCAGAAAGAGAGGGAGATACAGAATCCAAAGCATACTCCAGGCTCTGAGCTGTCAGCACAGAGCCCGACGCAGGGCTTGAACCCATGAACCACGAGAATAACTGACAACTACATTTGTACTGAGCTGAAGTCGGAAGCTTAACCAACTGAGCCACTCAGGCACCCCTTAAATTCATATTAGTGATCCTTAAATTTCATATTGTTGAAAGAAATCAATCTGCAAAGGCTACATAAGTGTATGATCCCAAATATATGACATTCTAGAAAAGACAAAAATACAGAGACAGTAAAAAGATCACTGGTCTCCAGTGGGTTGGGAGAAGGGAGGGATGAACAGGTGGAGCACAGAGAAATTTTAGGCAGTGCAACTATTCTGTATGATCTACAATGGGAAATACATGGTATATACAATATTAAGAGTGAACCCTAATGTAAACTATGGACTTTGGGTGATAATGATGTGTCAGTGTAGGCCCATGGATTGTAACAGATGTACCACATTGGTGCAGGATGGTGACACTGGGGAAGGCTTACATGTGTGGGAACTCAATTTTGCAGTAAACACACAACTGTTCTAAAAAAACGTGTGTGTGTGTGTGTGTGTGTGTGTGTGTGTTGTGTGTGTATAGTTTAAAAAAAGAAAACAGCAGATTTAATTTGCTCATAATATGTCCTTCACCTATTAAGCCTATTAGTCATGGCCATAGCTACCAGTGTGTTGAAAAACAGGAGGAAAACAACTACTTATAAAGACTGGTAGGTACAAAGATCGATGTAGAAAGGAGGAAGAAACAGACTACTGTGTTTTCACAGTTAAAGGAAGCTAGGAAAGGGAACCCAGAAGTCTGATATTCAGTGGTGGGCATTATTTTACCTTTGTTGAATACTGATGCACAAGGCTCGCATGTCTCGGAGTATGTGTGTGTGCAATTTCACCACGTGCCAGCATAATTTCAACTGGTTAGCGTCATTTCTAGATGGAAAGTTGTGTTTCAAAAAAAGATGGTTCTACATTTGGGGCGCCTGGGTGGCTCAGTCAGTTGAGCATCTGACTCTTGATTTCACCTCAGGTCATCATCTCACAGTTCATGGGTTTGAACCCGCACGAGGCTCCACACTTACAGTGCTTGGAGTTTGGGAGTCTCTTTCTCTCCCTCTCTCTCTGTCCCTTCCCTGCTAGAAATCTCTTTCTCTCTCTCAAAATAAACAAACAAAAAAATAAAGAAAACTTTAAAAGAAATGATTCTACATTATATCTTTCTTTCTCCTTATAACTCTTTGTAATTTGTAGACTGAAGTACATGCACATATTCATATTACACTCTCAGGTATCAGTATTAAAACAGTAGGAAAAAAAAACACAGTGTTCTCTTTTTAAAAACACTATTTTGTTGTGAAATGACATTATATTTTATATATGAAATACCACTTTGAAAAGTAAAATGCAGTTATAAAATTAATAAGGAATACAGGTCAAACAAAAAGCAAAGCCAAACCTTGATTCTACAGAAATGTTTCTCTACACAATTCATTTGAAATAATTGCTTAATTGTGTGAGATAACTCTCTAGAGACAGCTTTTTAAATGTGTCCCTATAAATGTAATTTCATGCACCTGAAGTAAAAAATAACAAATAATGCAAGGACATTTGAAAAAACAAACATACTCTCAACAAAATATTAGCTAATGAAATCCAACAAAGATTTAAAAGAAGTATACACCATGACCAAGTAGAGTTTATTCCAGGTATGCCAGACTTGCTCAATATTCAAAATCAAGGAATGTAATCCATCACATCAGCAAACAAAATAAGAGAAAAACATATGATTCTATGGATACAGAAAAATAATTTTATAAAATCCGAAACCCATTTATGATAAAAACTTTCAATAAACTATAAATAGAGGGGAACTTCCTCAACTTGATAAAGACACTTACCCAAAACTTAAAACAAGTATCAACTGGTGGAAAACTTGATGCTTTTCCACTAAGATTAGAAATAAGGCGGGGCGCCTGGGTGGCGCAGTCGGTTAAGCGTCCGACTTCAGCCAGGTCACGATCTCGCGGTCCGTGAGTTCGAGCCCCGCGTCAGGCTCTGGGCTGATGGCTCGGAGCCTGGAGCCTGTTTCCGATTCTGTGTCTCCCTCTCTCTCTGCCCCTCCCCCGTTCATGCTCTGTCTCTCTCTGTCCCAAAAATAAATTAAAAAAAAACGTTGAGAAATAAGGCAAGAATGCCACCATTCAGCATTTCTATTCAATACTGTATTGGATGTCTTACCTAATACGATTAAGACAAGAAAAGGAAATAAAAGGTATACTAATTGGAGAGAAAGAAATAAAACTTTTTTTAATAGATGGTCTATGTAGAAAATTTCCAAAGAATCAATAAAAAAAATAAAAAACTCTTGGAACTAGGTGATTGTAACAAAATTACAGGATATAGGCTAATATACAAGAGTCAATTGCTTCCCTGTATACCAGCAATGAACACTTAGAATTTGAAATTTAAAATGCAACACCATTTCTATTAACACTAAACAGATAAACACAAGATCTGTATGACAAAAATTATAAGACTCTGATGAAAGAAATAAAAAAAAATCTAAATAAATATAAAGATAGTTCAAGTTCATGGATAGGGAGACTCATCGTCAACTTTTCCCAATTTGATTTATACGTTTAACACAATCTCAATCAACATCTTGCACATTAATTTTATGGATATCAACAAAACTGTTTCTAAAGTTTAATGAAAGGCAAATGACCTAGAATAGCCAAAAGACTACTGAAGGAGAAGAAAAAAGTCAGAGGACTGTCACTGCACAACATTAACACTTACTATATATCACAGTACTTGAGACAGTATCGTATCAGCAAAAGAATAGACAAAAAGGAGAAGGAGAAAGAAGAGCCCAGAAATAGACCTAACCAACATTGTCAAATAATTTGACAAAGGAGCAAAGACAATTTCATGGAGAAAGGATAGCCTTTCCACCAACTAGTGCTAAAGGACCCGAACATGCACATACAAAACGATGAATGTAGATTTTGACTTTTCATCTTTTACAAAAACTGCCTCAAAATGGATCAAAGACCTCAATGTAAAATGCAAAAGGGCAAAACCCCCAGAAAATAGCAGGAGGAAATCTAGGTGATCTTGGGTTTTGAGATGACTTTTTAGATACATCCAAAATAAGATCTATGAACGGAATACAATGTATCAATATTGGCTCATTGATTGTAATAAATGTACCACACTAATGTGAAATATTAATTATAGGGAAAGTGAGGGCAGGAAGGAGGTGGGGAGAGAGAAGATATACAATATGATGACTTTCTATACTTTCTGATAATTTTTTTTTTAATCTAAAACTGTTCCAAATACAGTCTATTAGTTTACAAAGCAAAGCAACAAAACCCATAACGCCAACAACAACAAATGCTGGTGAGGATGTGAAAGCAATGGCACCTCATTGCTGTTGGGAATTCAAATGGTACAGTCACTGTGGAAGATAGTTTGGTGCTTTCTTACAAAATTAAACATACTCTTACTGTACAATGTAGGAATCACTCTCCTTGGTATTTATCCAAAGGAGCTGAAAACATATGCCCACACACAAAAACCTGCACATAGATGTTTATAGCAGCTTTATTCATAATTGCCATGACTTGAAAGTAACCAAGATGTCCTTTAGTAGATGAATGGGAAAACTGTGGTGCATCCAGTCAAGGGGCTATTACTCAATTCTAAAGGAAAATGAGCTATCAAGCCAGTAAAAAATGTGGAAGAACCTTAAATGCATACGACTAAGTGAAAGAGGTCAATCTGAAAAGGCCATAACTGTATGATTCCAATTGTATGGCATTTGGGAAGAGGTAAAAACTATGGAGACAGTACAGAGATCAATGGTTCTTGGGACTTGGGGGAGGGAAGGATAATAGGTGGAGCAGAGAGGATTTTTAGTGCAGTGAAAATTCTCTGTGTGATACCATGATGACAGATGTATACCATTCATTGTACATTTGCTCAAACCCATAGAATGTCCAACACCAATAGTGGGTAATTGTGAATGGGCCAATGTGGGTTCAACTGTAACAAATGTACCATTCTGGCAGGGGATGATGATAATGCTGGAGGCTGTGTATGTGTTGAAGCAGAGAGTATATGGGAAATCTCTGTACCTTCTCCTCAATTTTGTTATATACCTTGAACTACTTTATAAACTGAGCTATGTTTTAGAGTTTTCTGAACACACAGAGTAGTCTGGGAATTCATTCTAAATTCACCTAGTCATTTTGAGTTTTCAGTAATTCTGCTGTTTTCAATATGGATAAGTATTCTCTCAACTGTAGTAATATTATAACATTTCATTTCATTACATCTAAGACGGCATTTAAGATTACCATACTCTATATATCCAAAAAAAAGAAGTGTCAAATAAACAAACACTAAAAAATTGTAAGATACATGTTTACTTCAGAAATACTAAGGGGCCCCTGAGGGGCTCAGTCTGTTAAGCGTCCAGCTTGATCTCCACTCCCGTCATGATCTCCCAGTTCATGAGTTCAAGCCCTGGATAGGGTTCTGCGCTAACAGCATGGAGCCTGCCTGAGACTGTCTCCCTCTCTCCCTCTCTGCCCTTCCCCCACTCGTTCTGTATCTCACTCTCAAAATAAACACAAATAAACTTTTAAAAAATGTCAAAACTTGAAAAACATACATTACACAACCTATGAAACATAGGAACATGTGAAGTGAGTATGCATCTTCTGGGCCACTCATGTACCCCAAGAGGAAATAAAAACATTTAGTCATTGCATTGTAACAGTGGAGGCCTGCAGATATCAGAGAACCACACAATGATCTCAATTTTGGCTCTAAAATTTTCAATAGTAACTGCCAAGAGAGAGAAACATGATATTTTACATAATTCAGAGGGTCTATAAAATATTCACAAATTCAAGTAAAACAAATTATTCTAGCTACTAAGACAAGAGAAAAATTTAATAATCAATTCTTAAGAGTCACTATGTAGAAAGGAATGCTGCAAAACCAAGTCCTAGAAATGCTCTTCTGTAATATTCAGCTCACCTCAGTAGTACAAATCCAAGAAGCTCCTTGAGATAACAGCGTTTTCCTCCATGTTTTCCTTTTCAAGGATTGGCATAATATATGTGCAAATATATTTAAAACCTTCACAAATATTTTTCTTCGATACTATAGAGCATTTTTTGCAATATTTGGTTAATAAGTTAGATTGACATTATTTTAAAACAAACTAAAATAAAAAAGATACTCGTTTTATGTACGAATCAAGGAATTAATTCAAGCATTAGGCCAGATACACAGGAACCAAGTGGCTGAACAAAACTTGTCCCTTCAAGTCACATCAAGGTCATAATTTGCATAGTACCTCATCAGCAGAAAACCAAAGGTCAGTTGGCTCAGAGCTGAGTACAATTTTAATACAAATACATTGGCAAGGCAAGTGTGCACTCAGGTAAAAGCACGGCCAGTGAGGAAAAATTTCCACTCAGGAATTTAATTTTGTTGAATCAGTTAACCAATTTCATGGGTAGGTACATTAACTTCAATGGAATTTAAATGTTCCAACTAGTGCACAGGAAAGTAAGTATATGTTTGCAAATCGAAGACTTCTTAATTATTTCTAGTACCACTTCTACAGTTATTTTAAAAATGCAGTATCTTGCATATATTTATTTGCAGGAAAAACAAAATCAGAACCATCCTAGTTGTAAACTCAATCCCCCCACACCTGAAAATCTGAAAGGTTTCGGTATTTACTGCACTGCCATCAGAACATCTCAACTATAGAAAAAGGGGATGTTTTTGCTAATAAAATCCTTGACTTTTTTAAAGCTATTTTCCCCTACTTCACAAATAATCCCCAAATCCTTTCAAACCCTAAAGGCCTACAAGGGGCCCTGGAACAAATGGGACACCTGCCTATCCATTGGGCAGTAAGGGAATGTGGACAAGAAAGTGCCTAGAGAGGAATTTTAGAAAGAGATCCATAATGGCCTGTGACATTCTGTCACAATTACTTATTGATTTTACTTGAAGAAACTCACTACAGGCTTTATGAAAAAAAATAAAATAAAAACCGATGACCTTTTATTTGGGGGGGGGGGAACTAAGGGAGATTTCAGAAGAATTTATTTTAACCTCAAAACATTAACATAAAATTATTTAGTTGATCTATTATCCCCAATACTGCATTTCCATTGTGCATGTGGACTTTTTATGACTGTCTCCTTCAGTTAGACACCGTTTGTGTTTGTTTTTGAAAAGCAGGCACTTGCAAAAGTTGACAAAGGCAATAATTTGTAGGGGCGAAGGGTAAAAATAAAAGCTGTCAGTAGGTATAAATGCTTTTACAAATTTGTGAATTGTCTAGAAACATGAACAGTATTGTCCAATATTTAAAAGAAATGTGTGATGGTTAAGTGCTCGCTAAAGTATTTTGTTTTAATCCCAGTTTTGATTTTACACCATCAGGATAAATTAATGGGCAAAATTCAAAGTAAATAAAATACTTCCTTCAAATTTAACTTAAGGGCAGTAATACAAATGCTACCATTCTTTTAGAAATCCAGTCACTGAAATGCTCTGGTTGTGTGAGAAGACCTCTGGCTTCTTGGAGGTACCGCGATTTGCACAGGTACCACTATTTTAATACCCTAATTAACAGGCAGGGAATTCTGAGCCAGGGTGCAACCTAAATTTGTTTTCTTGATCTAGGCAACTCAGCAGTATTTGTCAAACTATGGTGTCTCTGAATCCCCTCAGAGAGATTCCTGGAAATACTCTGGAGTGCTAGACACTAAAAATTGTATTAATCTTGCATTTCTTACTCTGAAATCTTTATGCATAATAAAATCTGAGAAACACAGCATTAAAACAAATAGGACGTGTGCTCCTAGAGAGGCTTACTCCACATTTTATCATGAAGAAAGGAACAGTTAGCTCTGCCTTGAAGGACGGAAAATGAAAAATAAGACTTCTCAAATCTTAGGATTTAAATTAAGTATTTTTTAGAAAAAAAAAAGTATGTATTTTATATATAACTGCCCTCAAATACTAAGTAAATCAAATTAGCCAATAATTAGCTACTTAGAATGAGGATGATAAATGCACCTACCCTTACGCAGCTGTTCAGCCCTGAGTGTGAGAAATAACCACCAAACTACTGTCATGTGGAGACTTAACTGGAAAAAAGTACTGACCTCCCCACTCACATCTGTATGTCTATTCTGAGGCTATTCTCAATAGCCTACAAAAGTCAGTTTAATCTCGAAAATCCTCAAGTCCAAGCTAACTGGAGATATACTTTAGAACTTTAGAGATTTTGATTGGGAGAAAAGCTAAGAGGACAGAAGTCCAGTCATTGCACTTCACAAAATGAAATCAACATAAGGATGAGGAAAAAGCACGGATTCTTTTTTATTTTTTTTATTTTTTTGAGAGAGAGAAAACATGCAAGTGTGCTCACGAGAAATAAAGAGACAGAGAGAGAGGTGGCGGGGGGGGGGGGACTGGAAGAGAGAAAGAATCTTAAGCACGTTGAACACCCAGCACAGAGCCCAACACAGGGCTCAATCTCATGACCATGAGATCATGACCTATCAGTCCTGAAATCAGGAGTCAGGCGCTTAAGTGACTGTGTGACCTAGGTGCCCCTAGCCAGAACTCTTGATATTGAATTCATAACTTTTTACTACTGTCTAGATGACACAACCTCCTTACACTATTGTCATAAGTTTCTTAAATAATACCATTTCCCTTTCAACAATTTTTCATCGCTTGTTTGAGCTACTAAGGATAATCTTTTTCATGTCTAATATTTTATATTCACCTGTGTTCCAAATTGTGTATCCCACAAACTGAATATAATAGAGATGTTATGTACACCAATGTCTTACCAGTGTTTGTATAGCATTAAGTCATGTAACTACTTTTAAAATGCTCATTTCTTAATAAGTTTTTTTTTAAATAAACTTTTCTCAGGACCTCATACCTACATAACTATTAATATGCTCCACTCAAAAGACAGAGATTTGGAATTTACTAAGGACTGTAATGGGAAGGAAGGCCAAATCTTACAGTTTGCATATTTTGTGCTTTCACATAATTAAACTCAAAGTATGATGTATAAATCTTCCAAGCACTAAAGACCTGGAATGTTTTACACCCACCTTTTGAAAATTATTTTTATGCTGAAAAGAATACAGATAGCATTATTCCAAATCTTTTGGATAAAATACAATTAGCTAATATGATTTTATAAGATGAGACACCAAAGGATCCTCAGGTCACCTGGGTGGCTCAGTTAAGCATCTGATTTCAGCTCAGGTCATCATATGGTTCGTGAATTCAAGCCCTGCATTGGGCTCTGGGCTGACAGTTCAGAGCCTGGAGCCTGCTTTGGATTCTGTGTCTCCCTCTCTCTCTGCCCTCTCCCACTCATGCTCTGTCTCTGTCTCTCAAAAATAAACATAAAAAAAAAATGTATTTTTAAACATATCCTCAATATACTGCCATTTCCAAATAGGATAGGACAAAATCAAGTAGGGTCTGGTGCAGTGTAGGGGCTTTTGAAGCATTAAGTAGAAAATTTTTCTCTGAAAAACAGAAGACAATTGGGACCTGGTAATAGTCTTCACATGTATTTAAGGCTCAGGCCTGTATCAAGTGGTTACAGAATTTAGAAACTCTGGGAGCAAGCTGTAAGAAACCAGGCTTCAGTTCATTATCTGGAAAAATATTCTCACATTCAGAGTTGTTTGAAATCACAACAGTCTGCCTCATATGTTCCACTGAGGATTTAGGCATCTCACAGGGAGTTGTTGGTTTCTGTGTGTCATTTGCTGAAAGTAAACAAAACCACAAGGTCTGCATTGCAAACTCAAAGTGCAGCATACTCTGAACCACTGTCAGAGCACAAAGATCGGACAATTTCTCAAAATGTATTAAATCCTTCTGGAAGATAAAAAAACTTAAAAGAATCTGAAGCACTTCCCTTACAGTCTGACATCAGCACAGCAGTAAACGATGGACAAAACTAAAACTCTGTTACTTCCTGTGCAGTTTATATTCTTGAGGGCAAGTGTAAAATTCATTAAACATCCCAATATGGATCATGTATATTTATACTTGCTGTTATTTACCAAACACTTAATATGCATCAGGTACTGCTCCGAGAACATTACATGACTTCATCTAATTCTCACAACTACTCTATTATCATTTCCTATCTTATAAGTGAAGAAAATTAGAGATGGGGAAGGAGGAGTTATGCCCAAATTCTTACTGTCAGCAAGTGATGGAGTCAAAATTTGAACCCTGGCAATCTGATTCCAGGGCATGACCTCTTACCGACTATCAATGTCACATCCATGTAGGCTAACAGGGGCTTACCCAGATGTTATACAATGTGAATAATGAAATGTCAGCATTTATAAAAGAACCATTAGCAAACATGAGCAATGACGATACTCATTTAAGCAAAACTGCTATTCCTTCTTTAACAAATGGCAGCCTCTTCCTTGCCTTCAAAAGAAACACAGGGGCGCCTGGGTGGCTCAGTCAGATGAACGTCCGACTCTTGATTTTGGCTCAGGTCACGCATGATCTCGTAGTTTGTGAGTTTGAGCCCCATGTCAGGCTCTGCACTGATAGTGCAGGGATTCTCTCTCTCTCCCTCTCTCTCTCTGCCCCTCCCTAGCTCACACTCTGTTTCTCAAAATAAAATAAACTTAAAAAAAAAAAGAAAGGCAAACTATAAATAACCTCAGATTAGAAAGAACTAAAAATTACTTTTATTTTGTTATAATCACAATTATCCACAGTATGATACACCACTGCATCTTTAAAACTGAGAAAATGTGTGTATGCATTGTATATCTACATGATATATACACACACATAAATATAATTTAAAAATAAGAAAGAATCAACCAATAAAGGAATGGTTTAACATATATTGAGTACTACAGAATTCCTGGCTTTCAAAAGTAGAAATGCATAGATCAGAGAAATAAAAACAATGAGAGAGTTTCTTTATGGTATAAACAAAAGTAACCATCAATTGATTCTTTTAACAACAACAAAAAAATGAAAGTAGGCCTAAAATACCATCATGACACAAATATATCTAACCCATCTCCTATGCATTATTGATAAGCAATTTCCTAGAAGAGATGGATCTGTAACAAGTCGTGAGTCATGGGTTTCATTCAGCCTGGTGATTAAGACGTGAAGAGCTATGCCATCTGAAAGGAGTATCAAGATGGAAATCTTGAAGACAAGTCAACGTAAGAGATAGCAATCAAGTTTCCCCAAAGAAATGGAAAGTAGAAAAGGCAGAAGAATGGTAAGAGATCCTGAAAGCATGCAATAACATAAGATGAATGAAGAAATGTTTAAGCCCTTTAGAAGTATGCTGAGTCTGACGCGGTACATGAAGGGAGGTTAAGAAGGTGATAGTACCGTGATTCTCCTGGCCTTGGGATGATGTGAAAAGAAACAAGCTCTAAGATCCCTTTCTGTGGCTTAAGTCATCTTCTCTATGGCAAGAAAAGTCATCTTCACTATGCATGGTCAACCAAGTGCGTCCACAATGCAAAGATGGCAGGTGACAAATGTCACTGTAACAACCCAGACCCAAATTTGATAGTTTGAGAGGCTTCACTGGTGACATGGCTGGACCTCAGCCCTCTTTTAAGCCACCCGCTCTGTGCAAACTTTTCTTGGCTCTATCCAGGTAGTATCCTACAAGCTCCCAGGGATAAAATCAGGAGGCTGTTCCTACTTGGCTCTGGCTGGTGCTGACGCTGCTGTTTGTGGCTGTGATCCAAGTAAATACCAGTGGCTCTGCCAAAAATGCCACCTGACCTACAGCTTATTACTACTCACTCTGTGCTGCGACTACCACGAGATAAGGGCTTGAAACCTGTCCCAGATGGCTGCTCACTGTGCTGCCCCTCTGCTAGCCACTGCTCAGCCCATTTCAGTTTGATGCCATCACCACCCTACCCCCGACCACACCATTCTCTCTTCTCTGATATCAGCAAGGAAACTTACCCATTCTTTTTTTTTTCTTATCTTTTTTAATGTCTATTTATTTTTGAGAGAGAGAGAGAAAGTGAGAAAGCAAGGGATGGGAAGAGAGAGAGAGGGAGACATAGAATCCAAAGCAGGCTCCAGGCTGTAAGCTGTCAGTACAGAGCCCGATGCGGGGCTCAAACTCATGACGTGTGAGATCATGACCTGAGCCAAAGTCAGACACCCAACCGACTGAGCCATCCAGGTGCTCCTCACCCATTCTTTTAAGTTCAGCTTTCTTAGGGGATACCTTTGGAGCATGAGGTGCAAATAGAGTTACACGTTTCCTCAAATTTTACTACGGCAACAGTTTTCCTTGGGTGCATAACAATTCCTGACAGCAAGAGGGTGGGCACAGGTTGGTACAGGACAGGTTCAAGAAGAGGGGACTGACTGAATACTCATTGGTCTTTTTAGTCATGGTTGTGAAGTCCAGCTCCATAGTGATGTATCATTAAAAAGATTTTTTTTTTCTTATGGGTAATTCAGTACTTCTTGATAATTTGCTTTCCTCTACTGCTCTCAGCCACAAACTGCTGGTGCACAGTTTATTAGGTTTATCAGAAATGTCTAAACTTCAACTCTGGAAAGTCTGAATTTATTTCCCCAAAACTTTCCTGCCTCCATATAATTTACTGGGTAAAATGAGAATAGGCATACAGGCAGTGTTTTAGTTTCTACTGAGGTGTAAAAAATTTCCAGATATTTAATGGCTTAAAACAGTACAAATTTATCATCTCACAGCTTCTGGAGGTCAGAAGTCCAGAAATGGCATAATTGGCTTCTCTGCAAAGAATCCTCACAAGGTTGAAATCAAGATGTCGGCGGGGCTGCTCTCTCAGTTCCCTGCGGTTGAAGGACTGAGGTTCTAAGCTACTACTGGCCTCCAGGCATTCTCCATGTGGCCTTCTCCAAAACACTGGAGTTTGCCTCATTAGGGCCAACTTGTGAGTACCATCTACTCCTGTTTCTTGTTTCTTTTAAAGGCTTACCTTACTGAGTCAGGATAATCTCCATTTTGACTGTAACTCAAAGTCAAGCGATTAAGGACTTACTACATCTGCAAAATACCTTTTGGCACATAACATAATATAGGCAGTGATAACCTTCCACCTAAAAGGAGAGGGTTAAACAAGGCATGTGCACTAGGGAGCAGGGATTTTCACGATCATCTTAAAATTCCTCCTATTATAAGGACACCTGGGTGGCGCAGTCAGTTAAGAGTCTGACTTTGGCTCAGGTCATGATCTCATGGTTCGTGAATTCGAGCTCCACATCGGGCTCTATGCTGACAGCTAGGAGCCTTAGGCCTGCTTCAGATTCTGTGTCCCCCTCTCTGTCTGCCCATCCCCCCCCCACTCATACACTGTCTCTCCCTCTCTCTAAAAAATAAACAAACATTTAAAAAAAGAAGAAGAAGAAACTGTTAAAAACATTCCTCCCATTATAAAAGACTGGTATTCTAATTATACATTCTAACCATACATGCCACTTTTAGTTCCTTTTGCAGAACAGGTACATTTATTTCCTTGCTGAAAATAAGATCCGTTCTGCTTTTGCAGTTAAGCTGTGAACTGTATTACCCCATATGCCCCATCAAATAGACACAGTCATAAGCCATTAGCTTTAAAGCTAAAAATAATCCTGAGTCAACTCAAGATTCACTCTCCAATCATTTGGGTTGACTTTGGCATTTAGGGTACTTTGAATACATACAAAATGATTTAAACCAATCCTACTGCTGAGAACTTGAGGCAGTTCTGGCATCAAGGTCATATATTTTAAACATTTTGGCATTTTTAATTTGACAGTGAAGAGAAGGCAGAGGCCTTTTCCATGACCTGACTCAGGTTATCAGAATCTACACAACACTTGGTACCTAAGAACCAACTGGCATAATGTTTATGATTTGCAAAGAAATGCTTCAAGAAGTATGTCTCTAGATATGTCAAACACAGACTTGATTTCATGTGGTTCATCACAGGTTCTCTGAGATGACTGTCTGAATGAAACTTCTTATAAAATTTAAAAAAATCGTATCTGCCATAAGATCTGGTTCCAAGTTTCTCACATAACAGATGCAATTACAGAATTGTGAAGAATTAAGACTCTTGCTAAAAAGTAATATTTGGGGAACATGAAAAAGGTTTCTGTCTGAATCTGTATCTCCTGAATTGCAATTCTAATTGCCCAAATATATGCCTACTTAAAAATTAATTAATCAAAGGTAATATGTACTACATCACGGGTATAACAAAAACACTGTAAAATATAATAAATAATATCTGTCTAGATACAAGGCAAATTGTATCCACGCCCATATTAAAGGAACAGTGGACAACCATTTGAAACTGAACAAATATTCTGAGATGAAGTGAAGAAAATCAGATTATTTATTTACATTTCCTCCATTTCTTTCTTTTATTTTTTAAATCTTTTTTAAATGTTTATTTTTGAGATAGAGACAGAGTGCAAGCAGGGCAGGGGCAGAGAGAGAGAGAGGGAGACACAGAATCTGAAGCAGCCTCCAGGCTCTGAGCTGTCGACACAGAGCCCAACGTGGGGCTCAAACCCACGAATGGTGAGATCATGACCTGAGTTGAAGTCGGACGCTTGACCGACAGCCACCCAGGCACCCATCCTCCATTTTCTTTCTTGAAAGGATCTCTAACTTGGATATAAATAATATGTCACTGTAAATATAATCATTATTTAAATAAAAACAGGAGCATCCTCATTAACACCTGGCCAAGGGTAGAAACCCCACCTCTCCTGCTCATCAATAGCAGACATCCACTGAGTGACCCCTGCGTGTGAGGCATACATCAGATTCAATACCACACTACTCAGTGTCAAGTGTCTTGAATCCAATTTCCACTCCTCTGTGTTTCAACCAGCGCTACTATCACGTTTTCTGTTGTTCAAGCTGGAAACTTAACATTTTCCTTGACATCTCACATCACCCTGTTAACCCCTGTTGACAGGCTTAGTGTAATACCTACCATTGTAGGTAGGTATTACTTCCCATCGTCTTGGCACTCCTGTGAAGAACCACATACCAAAACCCTATACAATTGCATCAGCCTTCTAAAACAACTAGATGTTTCTGCCCCAAATTACTACCCTTTTCAAATTTTCACACACACAACTGCTATGTTATTATTCCCAAATTCCTAATAAAAGGTAATGGTTTTTCACATTGTATTTGAGTGCCATTGGGCAGATTTTCATCTGACTAGTTTATATACATTTTGTAATTTAAACGTGGCAACAACCTAGCTGAACTCTTATGTAAATCTTCATTTTGCAGAGGAAGAAACTTAAGAAATGCCAAGTAAGTTTTCTAAGGTACAGCCAAGTATCTGACTTCCAAAGCTACTTCTCATTATCATGACTGTATTGTTTCTCATGTAAATTAGCAACATGTACTAATGCCCGTTACCCATGAAGCTAAACCCGAATGCTTCAACCTACAGCTCAAATCTGCTCTTTTTAAAGTTCTGAAAATAAATGGATTACTCCCACTATTGTGCTCTTCCTGTCATTCAGAATGCCATTTTTTTCTCCATCTATTCAAATGTGATTTATCTTTCAGACTGATCTCAGGCTCTGCCCTTTCCATGAAGGATATCAGGCCACCCAGGTTACTGCAGTGTCTCCTTCTTTAGGCTTCTTGAACATCTATTTAATTTTCGTACTTAGAAAATGTCTTCTTATACTAGAGACATTTGACTTATTTGACTGTACTATGTGACATTTACCTTATTGAGACAATATAAATTATTTAGGGATACAGAGTTTGACTTCTCCCTTTTGCCTTCACAGCACAGAGGATAACATTTTACATTAGTACAGTGCTTTGCAGATGGTGGGCTCTCCTTCAGCGCAAGCTTATTAAGGACTCTCCATGGGCAAGCTCCTATAATGAGAATGGTAAGGTACACAGAGGTGAAATACATGCTCTGTGAAAGTGTTTCCTTGCCATGAAACAATTTCTAGTCTAATTATGGGGTAAATGTGTATAATTTGTTGTATTTTTACATACACAATAATCACAGTAAGACAGACACTGGTAGGCACAAGACACACTCAGGGAAGGCTCAGCAAAATTATATGTCTGGTGATCTACCATATCATGGGAAGGGAAAGAAGACATATGAGTAGAGAAGCATAGGAGACAGACTTTAGGAGGAGGAAACAGACTAGCCTGATAAAAATGTCACAGAGGAAATGAAATGGTGGAAATTAATAAAACAGTAGATGATGAATCAAAGGAGAAAGCACTCTGAATGGCAGGCTATGGATTTTGGATTCTCTTTGAGATGCAACATGTTTTTGAGGAGCAGCTAATGATGAACACTGCCCACGCCATAGAGAGCTGCTGCTAAGATTACAGAAGATACTGTTTGTAGAACAACTAGCATGGGGCCTGGAAAACACAAACGTTCACCAAGGATACTTGTTATTGTTCACTGATGAGGGTACTGCTCAGGATAAATGTGCCACAGGATGGGGACAAAAGGAGAAAATGGAGGCAAACTTGCAGTTAACGTGTCCCGGAAAGGAGACAGGCTCCGAGGCCACTAAAACTCAATAAACATTTGTGAGCGCAATAAGAAAAGCACAAGTTAATTTGTTTTTCTTTGAATGTCATGGACATGCAAGCTCCCTCAGTGAGATGTTATCAGGATGGGGAAAGGGTAAAAATAATGCATTCTAAACAGTTCTCCCTTCGAAAGTCGCTTATTTCTTTTCCTAAAATGAACAAGAAATTCGTGCAGGGGGGTGACTCTTTGGGCAACATGTCATACCCACCCTGGCCTGTTCCAGCACCTCATCCTTCACTGGAATCACTGTGTGTAAATTACGTCGGGCTAATCATCTTTGCAAATGCTTGGTTCCAAGAAATAAACTTAAGTGGAAACTAACCGTTTTGAGGCCATTTTGAGCCATTCGGTCTTCCAGTTTCTGGAGACAGACACTTGATCAAGTGCTTGAAAACAGGGTGACTACTCTTCCTCCCCCTTACACGCCAACAGGCTCTCTTAGCCACAGCCATCTGACTATTCGCTCCTTTCATTTTTCTGCTTAATTTCTGTAAATCCATTTCTACATAATTCTCTTCCTATACTTATTCCCCTTGTTACATTCCTGTTGCTTTTTAACTAATAATTGAGTGAAAAGCTTTCTAAAAAATCCCAAAATTCTAAGAAAATTAAATACGCAGTCATGTGGAGTTACTTTTAAATGTTATTTCACTTGAAAGAGAACAAAGAACCAAGCCTAGCAAGGCCTAAATTCTTTTGCTGTTGAAGAAGTTTGTTTCCATTTGGTTCAAAGGCTCTCAAGAGAGTTTTGGTTTGCTTTTTTTCTAATGCAGCTAAAAATAAGCAAAAATGGTGACTATTCCCCAGACTTTAACCTGTATCCTGAAGATTCCCAAGAGAGAACTAAACTCTCCTGTTCCATGCACTCTGATTTTCAAGTAAATTTTATTATTAAAATATATTTTAGATAAATGTGAAGATAAAATGAAGAGATAACCGTAAGTAAAGAATAGTTATTTCTATTATATAACAGAAAGAAATAAAAAGTAGGAAAGCTTTCATTTATCTTTCCTGTGGCTCAAATGAACAAATACGTGAAAATAAGAACAGGGGCAGTAACTGAATTTTGTTGAAAACGGGTCAGTCACGGTTACGATGAAATTTTGTCATCAGCAGTTATATCTACCAACGGTCAAAAGAAGTGAATTTAATCAGCTTCTTGTGACTGTCTTCCCATCATGGCTTCAGTGGACTATAATGGAGGATTCTGTTTCCTTAAATGTATCCTGCCTGCTGTCCTCATGTTTCCAGGAAAGAATTCATCAAGGAAATGTTGCTTGAGAACTTACATTTTCTTCTGAAGATTTCTGGCCCCTTTCCTAAATTACAGTTCTTGTGAATAAATACAATGTTTCTAGTTCTTACAGCTCCTCTTCTAGGAGAAGTTGCTGCCAACCCAATGGCTTCTAGGTGTACAGATCAAAACACAAATTGTCAAAACTTCTAAAACCTCCATGAGTCACTAACTACTAATGTTAACACTATCCTGATTTATTACATTTATACCAATTTTTGTATTAGTTGTACTACATTCTAGTGCTTATTCTTAGCTTTTTATGCTATATGTATCATACCATTTTCTCCATTTTAAAGGTCATTTTGTTTCTCCAATTCCATAATAAATTATAAATGGGGCATCTGGGTGGCTCAGTCGGTTAACCGTCCGACTTTGGATCAGGTTAGAGCCCAGCATCAGGCTCTGTGCAGACAGCTCAGAACCTGGAGCCTGCTTCGGATTCTGTGCCTCCCGCTTTCTCTGCCCTCCCCTACTCTCACTCTGTCTCTCTCTCAAAAATAAACAAACATTAAATAAATAAACAAAAATATTTTTAAAAATGCTTGCTCACCGAAGAATCCATTATATATACACATACGGACATGGAAGCATGTACAGGTCTAAAATACAAGTTGAAGAAAAAGTCTCAGTACAAAAGACATGAAGCATTGGCCATCTGCATTTTCACATCCCATTTTAATTTACTTTTATTTGCAAAATAATTACATTTAGCATTATTTTTTATGTTCCTTTGTTATCATATAAACACCTGTAACTTTAAATATGTTAGGTTGCTAGTGTATTGAACTCAATTAACTCGGATTATGATTGATAAATAACCACATGTACCTTCCTACATTTTCAGTTGTACAATATGCATTCTGTCAAGAAGGCTGAAACTCAGTTCTGAGGGACCTCTGATGAGGCAGAAAGAAAAACGGAGAGAATCTGGATTTCTGAAATAAAATGTGGGTGGGATCACTGCTTTTCACAAGTGAGGTAAATGAGTATTCCGTACCTCAGTTTTCTAATCTGTAAAAAGGTAACTGTAACTTCCCTGAGTTATTGTGAGGATTACCGAGTTTACCAGTAAAACTGACTGGCTTTCGTAGTCCAAGGGTTTGTTTCTCTTGGCCTCTTAGTCCAAATTTTATTTAGATTCAAGGAACTCCATCTGAACTGTTTACCCATTTATCTCAATTCAGTTGGTTGCTTGAGACACTCCTTCAAATAAATTTCAAAGCAGGGAATATGTTTTGTTTTGTTTTGTTTTTTTCCCTTCTCAGGAAGAGTTTTTGTTTTTGTTCATTTTTTTCTTGTCTGTGTCTGTAGGCACACCTTTCGAGTTAGCTCTTGTAATAAGGAGAAAGAATAGAATAGCAACAGGGTTTGTTCCTTCCTTTGTTGGTTGGTTTGTTTAAATCACTGAACCCCTGGTTGAAGCCAGAAGGCAGGCCCTCACTGCAGGACCTCACTCCACACCAGTATTGTCATATCAAATGGCCTGAGTATTGTCATGTCAAATGGCCTGACTCCCTCAGCACCACTCTGTCTAGCCACCAACCTGCTTTGTATTATCAGTTATCAATGATCCACACCTTTCCTTGTTCGACATGTTTTGTTTTATGGTTTCTTTTGTAAGTAAGATGCATCACCTTTGTACCTTCCTTCTGTTCTGAGGCAACTCAGTAGGAAGTTGGTCTATCACATTTAGATGAACGATTTATATAACGAATCCCTCCTATGCATAGAAAGGTCAAAGAAACCAGTATGCAATATTTATAAAAAACCCTTCTGGGGTACACTTTACATACTTTGTGTGCATATCTGAAACCAAAGAGTACTTCCCTTCTATGTTCTAATTACTTTTTAACCAAGTTTGTTTAACTTTTTTTTTTTTTTAAACAGGTGATATAATGAGAGACCATATTTTTTAGAGAGATTTATATAAAAACTGCTGACAATTCTCCTTGTAGCAGTACTGCATAATATGTAAGTCCAAAAGTTTATTTTCTCAAGTTTTATTTATTTAAGTAATCTGTACACCACGGAGCTCGAACTCACAACCCCAAGATAAAGAGTCACATGCTCTTCCAACTGAGAAAGCCAGGGGTCCCAAGTCTAAAATTTTAGACTGAAGCTAAAGTTCAGCCAAATTTCCAGATGCAGAAAATGTTCTGACGTCCAAGAATCGTAGATAACAAGTCAGCAAGAAAGGAAATACATTCATGAGTATCTGCAGTGTCTCAAAATTATCGCAGTTGGGGCGCCTGGGTGGCGCAGTCGGTTAAGCGTCCGACTTCAGCCAGGTCACGATCTCGCGGTCCGTGAGTTTGAGCCCCGCGTCAGGCTCTGGGCTGATGGCTCGGAGCCTGGAGCCTGTTTCCGATTCTGTGTCTCCCTCTCTCTCTGACCCTTCCCCGTTCATGCTCTGTCTCTCTCTGTCCCAAAAATAAATAAAAAACGTTGAAAAAAAAATTAAAAAAAAAAATTATCGCAGTTGAGGGGAGGGGTTTGGGTGATGGGTGACACAGGTGATGGGGATGAAGGAAGGCACTTGTAATGAGTATCAGGTGTTGTGTGTTGAATCACTATATTGTTACCTGAAACTAATGTTACAATGCACGTTAACTCACTGGAATTTAAATAAAACTTTAAAAAAGAATTCTCACAGTTGGATCATAGTTAAAGGGTAAGTGGAGAAAAACACTATTATTTAGTGAATCTGTAATCTTTACAAATTACAAGTTTGAAATTTAATACACACTTGAAGTTTGTAAAATCAAGTTATGTATATTTACCTACACACACACACACACACACACACACACACATACATTTTAATCAGACAACATGAATTTGGATTCTCAAACTGCTACTTATAATTTATTCTACTTAAATTACTTAACTTCTGAGGTTTACTTTATCTAAAACAGGAAAAAGTAATTTCTACTTTACAAGACTGTTGTATGAATTAAGATAATGCAGGTAATGTACCTAATAAAGTGACTGACAAAGTAGGCTTTTAATGAATGTTTGAATATATAAATATTCATCATTATCATTACTTTCATAATTCCTTACATATGCTCAGCTCTTCACCATGTGGCTATGATATCCAATAGCCCACACGTTTGAATATCTCACAAAATTATCAAAACTACATTTATATTGAAATTATAGTTAAACTAAGAGACATCACAAAATGGCATGGAGCAAATATTTTCCCACCTTGTGAGTCATGGCTCACTCCAGTAAGAATTCAATTAAGTGTATTTCATGTGACAGACACCGTGCTGTGCTACATGTTAGGGAAAGAGTCATGACCATTTTCTACATTCAAGAACTCACTCTCTTGAAAGAGAGAAAGAGAGGCTTGTAAGGGAGACAGAAATGGAAACAAAAGCCTATCACAATGTTAAAAGAACAAAATCCCACATTGGAAGAAAAATACACTGAATGCCTTGCATTTAGCTGTCCCTCCACTCCACTACCAAGGAAGAACAAAGGACAAAGTAGCAGTCCTGCATTTTGCTAGTTTGAATTCAGTGAGATATATTCATTTTACAATATCCAAGAAGCACACAGTAATACTAAAATACAACTACAAATGCTCACATTATAAGTGAAAGCTGAACTTGAGTTTTCTTTAATTATAGTCTTTAAAAATAACTTCAATAATAAAAATAATTGAAATAATAGTTATACAATGAAACTATATGTGGAGGTGCTAAAGAGAACATCGTGTAATTAAAACAAATTCCGTTTAAGTATTTGTTTCTAAGCCTTCTACTATTAAATTGCAATAGCATTCTGGTGGCATGAGATGTAAAAAAATAATTTATATTAAATACAAATCAAACACATTATAATTCTGGATAAATGACCCTCTGTTTCTTGAAAATGTCTAGGTTAACACTTTATAGCTACAAGAAAACCATATGAAATTTTAAGACAATTATTTTTTAAAATGTTTACTTACTTATTTTGACAGAGATGCTCACTGATCTGAGCCACATCAGCAATTAAACCCTAAAAGAGCTTTTTTTTCCCACAGGCAAACTTGATGGAGCAATGCATTATCAATTTCTTTTTATTTACACACTTAATGGTATAGGCCAATGTGGGGAGATTAGACGAAGCATCAATAGATACTTGAAAATAATAAAACACCTAACAAAGGTGATGCTTCAGAAACAAAAAGAAACACCTATTTGGGGAAAGAAAATGTTTTTGATCAACGTAAGAAATATCTGAAATGCATACTTCTTCACAATTTGCCATCTGCCTTTTTCTTTTCTTTTCTTTTTTCTCATAGGAAAGACAGGGGACATACACCACTAATAAAAGAATAATTCTTTCATATTTTATGGCCTTAACCATAACCAAATAGCCAGTGGGTTACTCTAACAAAGTGGTAAATCACAGAATACTACCTAAAGAAATGAAAAGAGACAAAAGTCTAAATGCTTCCTAATGGAAAGATAAAATCAAACCAATAAACAATTGAATAGACTTCATCTGACCCAGCTCATTAGAGGCTCTTACCAAAATAGTACAAATAAATAGTACAAAGTAGTATCAAGAACTTTTCTGGAATAGAGGTCAGAGGTTTTTGTTTGTTTGTTTGTTTTGTTTATTTTTTTAATGTTTATTTATTTTTGAGAGAGAGAGACAGAACACAAGTAGGGGAGGAGCAGAGAGAGAAGGAGACACAGAATCGGAAGCAGGCTCTAGGCTCTGAGCTGTTAGCACAGAGCCCAATGCGGGACTCGAACTCATGGACTGCAAGATCATGACCTGAGCCAAAACTAAGAGTCAAGGCTCAACCGACTGAGCCACCCAGGCGTCCCTAAAGGTCAGAGTTCAACAGCTAAACTTCTTTTTCTGTGTCAGTTATTAACCTGATAGATTTATCAAGGAGACAATCAAGTGACAATGCAGTGGTCCTTTCGGAGCACTCTGATGACACTAGGTCATGCTTCAATTCTAGGAGGTCCCCACTAGTTGAGCTGGTCTTTTGTGCTACATTTTTCCCCAAAGAAGCCCGAGCTCTAAACTAATACATTCTACACATTATTTTTTTAATATAAAATGACTGCAGAAAAGACAATAAACAGCAAAATGCGGAGATTCTAAAACATGACAAATGCTACTCTGTCAAAAGTAAATTAGGGGTGCCTGGGTGGCTCAGTCAGTTATGCATTCGACTTCAGCTCAGGTCATGATCTCGTGATCTGTGGGTTCCATACCCCCATCAGGCTCTGTGCTGACAGATCAGAGCCTGCTTCGGATTCTGTGTCTCCCTTTCTCTAACCCTCCCCAGCTCACACCTCTGTCTTTCTGTCTGTCTGTCTCTCTCAAAAGTAAATAAACATTAAAAAAACCATTAAAAAAAAAAAAAAAGGAAATTAAATGACCCAGGATCAACAGGATCCAAGTAGTGTTTTGCTTTAAAATAATCATTAGATCTTGGGGCGCCTGAGTGGCTCAATCGGTTGAGCGTCTGACTTCGGCTCAGGTCATGATCTCACAGTTCGTGGGTTCGAGCCCCGCATCAGGCTCTGTGCTAACAGCTCGGAGCCTGGAGCCTGCTTCGGATTCTGTGTCTCCCTCTCTCTCTGCCCCTCCCCCACTTGTGCTCTGTCTCCATCAAAAATAAATAAAATGTAAAAAAAAAAAAATTAAAATAATCATTAGATTTTAATGCAGCTTTAAACCCTGCACATCAACAGAGTAAATCACCACGATATTCTCTCTGTAATGTCAAGTTAAAATCTGCCTAAGAAAAAAAGGCTATTGGGAAATTATTCTAATATATGTGTGTATGTACATGTACATATAAACTTGATTGAATATAGATTTTTAACAATTATAAATGTTAACACAAAATAGCCTAATTTGTGTTCTCTAACTAAACACATGTAATACATCCAAGGAATTCTCCCTGATGTTTTTTGTGTTTGTTTTGTTTTGTTTTGTTCTATTATAGTTTTTTTGTTGTTGTTGTTTTGGGGGGTTTTTTGTTTTATTTTACAGTTTACAGGAAGATAAGAGTTAGAAAAGAAAGACTGGTTTAAAAAAAGGATAATTAAACATTTTTTAATAGACGGGCGCCTGGGTGGCTCAGTTTGGTTGAGCGTCCGACTTTGGCTCAGGTCATGACCTCACAGTTCGTGAGTTCGAGCCTCACATCGGGCTCTGTGCTGACAGCTTGGAGCCTGGAGCCTGCTTCAGATTCTGAGCCTCCCTCTCTCTCTGCCCCTCCCCTACTAACACTCTGTCTCTCTCTCAAAAATGAATAAACATTACCAAAAAATTTTTTAATAGAAAAACTTCTGTTTTACTCTCACATAATCATGAATGTATCACCAACGATAATCTCATCATGAACATCACAATGCTGATAAGATCTGAATTGAAAATTGATGTCTAGTAATAATGGTTGGCCTTTATTTATATATTTATTTACTTGAGAAAAAGAGAAGGGGCACAAGTGAGCAAGGGGCAGAGGTGGGGGAGACAGAGAGAGAGTAACAAGGCTCATCTGGGGCTCAATTTTTACCCAAACCAGGGCTTGAGCTCACCAGATGTGGGGCTCGAACTCAGGAACTGTGAGATCATGATCTGAGCTGAAGTGAGATGCTTAATGACAGTGGTTGGGCTTTAATGACTCTCTAGGACTACATTACTTCAGTGTGCCTGTCCAAATCATTTCTATTTTCTCAGGCTTTTATAAAACTCATAATTTTTTAAGTCTCATACACAAGTTCATACTGAAGTATCTACAGATCATTATATTCTTATAATTTATACCTGCCATGCAGGTGATTTATCCAACAAATCCTTCAAAAGGAAAAAGTTTCAAGAAATTCACTTCTTAAAACCTTCATGTGAAATCTTTGTTTCCTATTCAATATTACTTTCCTCTGGCCAAAAATAAATGAAAACGTGAATTAAAAAAAAAAAAACTAATATTTTCAAGCCTGTGTTCATCAGTGAATGATAATTGTCTGGGGGAGTGTGTGAACTCCTTATGGGTAATGAAATATCTGATAATCAGCTCTTGAATCTGATAAAATCTAATCTACAAATAAATTTAACATGTATACATTTTACATGGTTACTCTCAAGCTACTTTTGTGCACTGTTTCTATATCTAGAACATAATTTTAAAAGTACAGGATTACATGTGCATATGTGTGTGTGTGTTGAATACTAAGGATTTCAAAAATGCCTAATATTCTTCCTTTTAGACTAAAATATGATTATATTCTACATCTAGGAGGCCGCCTTACAAATTTTAGTATGTAGAGTATAGCAAAGAAGTAGCATTAATTTTTACATTAAAGGGTCCTGCTGCCTCTTGATAATTGTTGTCACTTCACCTATACTCTGCAACTCTATATCTTATTTCTTTTCCAACTTTTGTGACTAAAAATGGTAAATGGAAAAAGGGTCAAAGCCCGGCTCTCAGTCATACATAAAAGGATTCATTTAATCACCTCACACCTATCAGAATGGCTAAAACCAACAACACAAGAAGTAACAGGTGTTGGCGAGGATGCGGACAAAGAGGAACCCTCTTGCGCTCTCGGTGGAAATGCAAACTGGTACAGCCACTCTGGAAAACAGTATGGAGGTTCTTCAAAAGGTTAAAAATAGAACTACCCTAGGATCTAGCAATTGTACTACTAGATATTTACCCAAAGAATACAAAAATACTACTTCAAAGAAACACATGCACCACAATGTTTATAGCAGCGTTATCTGCAATAGCAAATTATGGAAATAGCCCAAATGTTCATCAAATGATGAATGAATAAAGAAAAAATGGTGTGTGTATGTGTGTGTGTATGTGTGTGTATTAATATATGATTTCACTCATAAGTGGAATTTGAAGAAACAAACAAGCAAAGGGAGAAAAAACAGAGAAAAACCAAGAAACAGACTCTTAACTATAGAGAACTGATGGTTTACCAAATGGGAGGTATGTGGGGTGATGGGGGAAAGAGGGGATGGATATTAAGGACAGCACTTGTGATGAGCACAGGTGTTGTATGGAAGTGTTCGATCACTGTATTGTACACCTGAAACTAATATTACACTCAATGTTCACTGACTGGAATTTAAATAAAAACTTAAAAATAATAGGATTCACTTCAAAGGGGCATAAGTTCATGAACACATCCTATCCCTTCCTCTTTGAATCAGCCACCTCTTCGCCTGTTCTCATACTCGATGTTGCTGTTGTTGCTGTTGGACTTCCTAAGTGGTTTCACCAGCAAAAAAAAAAAAAAAAAAAAAAAAAAAGAGAGAGAGAGAGAGAAAGAAAGGGAGAAAAATAAATAATAGTAATATTGTAGAGGCTGAAATTCACTTCTGTCAGACTTTTTGCCATGTTGTAAACATGAAAAAAAAAAATGGTAACTCTCACTCCAGATAAAAATGCTTAAGGAAAAGAGGCATTATTTCAGCAAAAGGCAACCATTTCTTCAACCACATGTAGATAGTTATTTGGGAGTGCCAAAAGTTCTTCCTGTTGTGTTCTGATTTCAGTGGATTCCTGTTCACATGGAATCTAATCCACCTGTATTAATCTGCCCCCAAAATACATGAATGGCTTACAAGTCATGCATTTGAAGTAAAACAAACAAAAAAAAAAAACAAAAAACAAAAACCACGTGAACAAGATGACTTATCTGATGGAGACAGCAACAAAACGAAACTCGTGAGATGCATGAGGGGCCAATGTTCGAGGTAGAACAGGTACATCTAAAAATATAGGAGCTGAGGTGCACCTGGGTGGCTCAGAAGGTTAGGCTTCTGACTCTTGATTTCAGCTCTGGTCATGAGCTCATGGCTGTGAGATTGAGCCCTGAGTGGGGCTCCATGTTGGGTGCTGGGCATGGAGCCTGGCTGGGATTCTTTCTCTCTCCCCCTTTCTCTGCCCCTCCCCCACCCGCATGTGCACTCTCTCTCTCTTTCAAAATACGTCAACATTAAAAATAAATAAATAAAAATACAGGAGCTGAAAGGACTTAATAGGGTAGATCCAAATTATCCGAGCAAACTGGTAAGGGAGAACAGGGCAGAGACAGCAGTCAGAGGTCAAGATCGGAGATTGCATTTTAAAGCAGTCCATGAAGAGCCATTTCCAGCACTCAGAGTAGAAGAAAAATTTCTGCCCTGCCCTCTGAGCTCTTGAGTCTCTCACATGCCTCCTAATAATGGCCACTAAAAGAAATTAATTTTTAATTTCTCAAATATAAACAGATTAATGGAAATTGAACCTATTGCTGTTATCCTATAATCAGCAAACATACATTATTAAAACATCAAAATGGTGACATTTAGCTAAGAGATTTGTTAGATACAAAAAGCACTCAAGCCTTACTTTCAAGGAGTTGTTTTCAAATAGAATTTTAGTTTGGTAGCTCTGAGCCAACTCTTATTAATTCCCAAAATAGCCTAAGTCAACTTTTACTGCCCTATTTTTTGACAAAAATGTGAGGATGCACCCAAAGAGGAAAACTTTATTTTATGACACATGAAAGTAGACTTTTTTCTTGCCGTTTGTACAAAATTACCTTATCTGCCCAAATAGTTATGATTCAGAAGATGCTCCATATGTTACTAGCATTAATTGTTAATGCAAACCTATTTAGTAGAGCTTGGCATTTATAAATTAGTACCAGCAAAGTAAAAGATAAAAGCTTCTATACGGCTCCTTTAAGGCAATAAATATTCTTAATACTATCCATAGGTAATACTTAGGAAAAGCAAGTTATTGAAAGATTCTCATTTTAATTCTCTGAGTCTAAGTCAAAGAGCAGAGGCAAATATACAAATATCAATCAAATTAGAGGCCAAATATTATTTTCAGTAACATGTGATATACTGTTGCTAATGGAGCCACCAAAATTAGGGGACACAATAAAAAGTTGATTTCTGTATTTCAATGCAGTAGCATCGTAGCAGCACCACTAAAAGCTACAGCAAAATAGTAATCAAAATTGTTAACCACCCTACTAGTGCTTGCTTAAAACCAACACGAAAACCGTAGAATGGCTGGTAAAAATAAGTCAGAATTTTTTTTAGTCTTCTTTCTAAACCGGGTCAACTGAAATAAAAATAGGAGTGATGATGAATAATCAGCTCTCATCTCCCCTTCCTGCCATTCAGGGGTCAGAAATAACTCTGATGGCACCATTGATGAAGAAGGAGGAAAGAAAACCCAACAAAACAAAACTCCATTTTCAGCACTTCTCCCCAATTTCCGGTTTTCATATTTTTCTAAATATGGTTTGGTTTGAAGATAAACAACTAAAGGGTCCCTGGAGGCCTTATACTTCGAAATTAACTCTCAGAAACTTATGTTTCTACACATTTTTCATAGGTGCCTGAAGTTGTTTCTCAGTAGGTGTGTAACATCCTGCTTGGTACATTCTCAGGCTAAATAATATATGATTAAGAGAGAACTTAATAGTTTTTTTCTTACATTTAATGAATAAAGCAATGCTTAATTTTTTCTCAAAATACATTAATATAGAGATGAACTCAAAACGGTCCATTCTTTTTATATTTATATTTTTTTATTTATTTTTGAGACAGAGAGAGAGCACGAGAGCAAGAGTGAATGGGAAGGGGAAGAGAGAGGGAGAGAGAGAATCCCAAGCAGCTCCCACACTGTCAGCACAGAGCTTAACCCATGGCACTAAATCTCACCAACCGCAAGATCATGACTTGAGCCAAAATCAAGCGCCTGTTGCTTAACCAAATGAACCACCCAGGCGCCCCTACATCCTTTTTAAAATAAAGTGCTTTTTGATAGCCTCAGAAATATATTTGAATTTAAAGGTTTGTATTATTTTCATTAAACTGGTTTCTGCTTTCAGGATTTAAAGGCATAATTAGATAAAAGGGGGAAAAGTGAAAAAGTTTCAACATTTTGCAAAATAAATACTCTTTTATTTGAACTAAAACCACTCACACACACAAATAAACTTTGAACTACATATTTAGGACCCACAAAAGATCAATGTTTTCAAAGTACTCTGACAAATATGGAATATATGACTAGTGAGGGTGGAACTAATATACAGGTATTTCATACAGAAATTTAACAACTTATTTGGCAAAACAAAGATAAACTTCATGATTGAATGGGCTTAGACAGTCCACACAGTAGACTTGAAAAGGTCTCAGCACCATGTCACCACGGAGCCACATCATGTGGATAAAAATGGAAAACAGCCAGACCTATATTAAAATATACAAAAGTGAAGAAAATACAAATATGAAAGAATTCTAAATCCAATGATACCTTAAACTTCACATACTCTGCAATTTTTTGTTAAATAAATCCAACTGTATATACTATATACAAAATATATAAATACTATACTTTATATACTGTCTACACTACACTTTAAAAAATACTTAGTTTAACTTAGATTTACAATTTTTCTGCGGTATTGTAACTTTCCTATTTTTCCTTTTTCCTATATTTAAACTTTTAAAAAAATATTTATTCATTTTTAACAGAGTGTAAGCACATATGGAAGGGCAGAAAGAGGGAGAAACAGAATCTGAAGCAGACTCCAGGCTCTGGGCTGTCAGCACAGATCCTGACACAGGGCTCGAATTCACGAGCTGTGAGATCATGACCTGAGCTGAAGTTGGACGCTTAACTGACTAAGCCACCCAGGTGCCCCATTTTTCCTATATTTTTAAGAATCATCAACAATGAAAAAATTTCTATATATAGGCAATCATCAGCTAAACTATACAACAGAAAATAACACCATTCTCCGTAATAACTAAAGATCATTTTATTTTTAACTTATAATAACATTTATATTTTTATAGATGTTTCATATGTGTAACATGCATGAAAATTTGCTTTATATTAAAAAAAAAGATAAATAGATCAACCTAGGTAAGATGCCAAAGTAATAAAAAGTATTTCATCTTTCTTTTTCTTTTAATGTTTATTTATTTTGGAGAGAGAGAGAGAGACAGAGCATGAGTTGGGGAGGGGCAGAGAGAGAGGAAGACATAGAATCTGAAGCAGGCTCCAGGCTCTGAGCTGTTAGCACGACGTGGGGCTTAAATTCACAAACTGCGAGATTGTGACCTGAGCCAAAGTTGGACATTTAACCGACTGAGCCACCCAGGCGACCCTAAAGTATTTCACTTTTCAAAATTAATTTACAGGTTAAAGTTAACTATAATAAAAACCCCACATATCTGGAACTTAGGAGAAAAAGGGTATTTGGAAAAATAAGAAGACAAAAGAGTTCTGAAAACTTGGGAAAGAAAGAATAATATGGAGAGACTGGTTCTTTGAACTACAGAGTACGTAAAACTACAGTATTCTAAAAGTGTTTTGAAGCATAATCAGGCTTGCCAAAATAACAAAATAGAACATCTAGAAACAATGTCAAAAAGTTTGATGCATTTTATGTATAATAAAGGATTTTCATAAATCACTGGGAAGAAATTACTAAGAATGAATAGTGACAGAATCAACTATTTGAAAATATCACTGTAAACTTCATTTTTACATCCTATCCACCACATAAATCTCATATGATTAATGTGGTCAACCTCAAACATGTTACAAGTAACAAATGTTTACTGAGAAATATGTTTATCTTTTTAGAAGCAACTTAAATAATAAAATATTAAGTAACTACAAGGTTTATTTTGTTAACAGATATTAGAAAATATCTGTATATTTTAAAAGCAACATAAAAAATCAAGTATGATCTCAACTTTGAATATGTATAAAAAGGGAGCAATTCAATAAAAATGTTAATTATCTGTGGATATGAAATACTAGCTTTTGGTGTTTGTTAAGGTCTCTTTTTATACTGAGTAAAAAGAATATTATGAGGTTGTCTACATTGCATAGTATAGACAAAATTAATGTAGACACTCTGTTTTCCCTTGCTCTTTGTTAACCTTTACCGCCCTGCTCTTCCTGATTATTCCCAACCTGACAGGGAAACATTCCATATTTTCATGGATAAATTATAATCACCTTTTTAACAGCCGGATCCCACCATTTTAAGCAGATGGAAAATTGGCCCATCTGTTTCCTATTAGTGAATAGGTTAAAGAAAATGTTAGAAAGAAAAAGTAAGTGCTCTAAGTCTACATGTAGACAAGGCAGAAATTTCGTTCTATGCCATGATTTCAGACAGTGCTAGTGATGATCCTACACCCTCAAAAATAATTCCAGCGTTTGGAACAGGTTCTTTACTAGCACCATTAGTGACGTGTTTCTCTGATGCAAATGTTTCCCCTTTAAACAAAAAACATCTTAAGCAGCAGCTCAGACATTTAAATTTTATCAGTCCTTTGTAACAAGAGGTGAATATAATATTCAAAATTCTTCTTGGGAGCAAGTTACGAAGAGGAATAGGACACCGTTAACATCAGAACACCCTTTGTGTGGGGAAAAAGAAGTCAGAGCAGCCAAATCAGGGGGAAAGTTGAAGGCTGAAAGAAAAGGTAAGAATAAAGAAGTGGACCTCTTCCAAATGTTTATGTGAATTACAGATTACTGAACTGTCTTTCAGTTACAGAAATTCATGCATGAAGAGGTTCTTAATTTCCAGTTGATACCAGGATCAATTTTATAAGCTTTGCTTTGGATACACTTATGAATTTGGGGATTTGAATTGGAGGTAGTATCAAAGGATCCTAGAAGAAGACCAAAAATAGCTATAAATTAATATTTTGAAATAGCTTTTTTAAGGCCCCAGGGTAAAGAAGTCTTTGAAGCCTTGTAGCAAGATTGGAAAAGCTATCCAAATACAAATGAAATAATTAAAATGCACAACTGCCTTACATTACATTTACTTTTAATTGAGATCCCAACTTAAAAGCACCATGTCTCATTTTGCCTATATTATGGTTAAGACATGTTCGTAATTAATATTAAATAGTAATTAAAGGGTACATTCTGGAGATACCCAGAAATAAACTGTATTTCCTCAAAAGATGAGAGGCCTCATAAATGCTGTTATGTCATTAACTATATCAAGAAATAATTCTGTTAGGGGCGCCTGGTGGCACAGTCGGTTGGGCGTCCGACTTCAGCCAGGTCACGATCTCGCGGTCCGTGAGTTCGAGCCCCGCGTCAGGCTCTGGGCTGATGGCTCAGAGCCTGGAGCCTGTTTCCGATTCTGTGTCTCCCTCTCTCTCTGCCCCTCCCCCGTTCATGCTCTGTCTCTCTCTGTCCCAAAAATAAATAAATGTTGAAAAAAAAAAAAAAAAGAAATAATTCTGTTAATTGCAATATAATCACTGAGTTCGAGTTACATTTGTTTTCGAGAATATCATTCACACATACACACTTTAAAAACAATTGAGATTTTAAAAGATTACACACGTCTCCCTCTTGATCAATGTTGTACACACCAGTACATTTCCAATTAGCCCCAGGAAGAAGGTTTTGCCCAGTTTAAAACCTCAACTGTAATTTCACTTGGGTTGATAGCATGCAGAGATTTATCTATTCATCTATCAAAATCACACGAACAGTGGCAAAGCATACTAAAATGGGATTTGAGAGACCAAAGCAAACATTCCTCTTTGAATGTGATTCATTATAATTTCTTTATAATATACTTGCAAAACAAAATTGTATCTAAAATAATTTGGCCCAAGAGGGGAAAGGAATTCTTGCATGCTTATTATTCTTGCTTCCAAGATCATAAAAACATACAGTAATAAGGATATACAGTGCACACACACCCCCGCTGAACTTTACATGAGCCAAGTTGCTATACTATTCACCTATTGTCCTGCAACAGGTCAAGAAATACATGTCATTTTAGAAGAAAAGCGACATGTAGAAGGAAACCCATGTTTTGTAATTTTAGTTTCTTTCTGGTCTAAGTAGTAGGTAACATTCATTGAAGGCTTACTTTGTGCCAAACATTGTGCTAAGATCATTAATTGATGTATGTCTCTATTTAGGAACGATTGTCAAGTTAATTTTACAGGTGAGGCCACTGAGGCACCTGGACTTTAAGTATGTGGTCCAAGATCACACACCCAGTAAAAACTCATCAGGTTTCAAAACCACAAAGTCTGCCATCACCGTGCCGCCTAGATGCTTACAACATGCCTCAAACTGGACTAAATGCTGTGAACGCTCAGTCTCCTTTATTTCTATCATCTTGTGTTCAGATTTCAGAGTGCCAAGAGCACTAGTATTTTGTAAATACTTGGATGAATTGCTAGTAATCAGTGTATTACTATTTTTCATTCTCTAATATTTGAAGAATTCAGTTTTCTAAAAAAAAAAAAAAAAAAAAAAAAAAAAAGATTAAAGGGCGCCTGGATGGATGGCTCAGTCCGTTAAGCATCTCACTTCATCTCAGGTCATGATCTCAGAGTTCATGAGTTCGAGCCCTGCATCAGACTCCACGCTGACAGAGCAGAGCCTGCTTGGAATTCTCTCTCTCTCCCTCTCTCTCTCTTCCCCTCCCCTGCTTGTGCTCTCTCTCTCAAAATAAATAAATAAACTTAAGAAAAAAAAAAAGACTAAAAAAGAGCCTGTGTTCTCAAATGTATAACTTTTCATAAAATGCTTTAATCCAAGTTTCTTTTCCATTATATGATATGGAAAGAATAAATAAATGGATAGTTCTATGGATTTTATCTGTACCATTGTGCCTCAGACAGAATTTCAATCAAATGGTATTAACACTATAATGAATTTTGACATCAATGTAATTGTTAAATGTGACTTGATGGACAAATCATTTATATGGCAAACCAACATGACCTCAAAAATAACGGTATAATTATTTATATTTAATAAAATGACAGCTCCTAGCTGGACACCTGCAATTTCTCTACATAATAAACATAGAGAGAAAATTCTTATTGACAATAGCAAGTTCAATAGTGTTAAGTGACTTCTGGTGGGGAAAAAAAGCCATTTCCTAAAACAGAGACCTACATTAGTCCCTGATTGCTTTTGATTTAAATAATAAAGAATTCATTTTCTTATGATTACTCAAGAGAACAATGATCATTAATACAACATTAATCTGGTCTAGAAAAGATTTTTCAGAATATTTTTTTGTTACTGACACAACTTGGTCAAAAGGAAATATGACAATATTCATCAATAGATTTTCAAATACTCTGATCCAACCATTTTGCTTGTAGGAAGTTATACTTAGGAAATAAACAAAGATATTTACAGCTGTATGTTCAAGGATACTCACCAAAATCTTATTCATAATAGTAATAATTTGTCAAAGATAGAAATGCCTGGCATATATATATATATATATATATATATATATATATATATATATACATACACACACATACACAGAAGAGGTTAAGTATGTAGACTCACAAAATGAAATATGAAATAACAGTCAATATTATATTTCTAACAAATATTCAATAGACTAGGAAAACTGCATATATATAGCATTTACATATAAAAATAATTTATACGTTTTAAACATGGTTGGTTCTTGTCATTTCTCTTAATAACACTTACATTTTTTCAAATATTCTACTTTTACTAAGAAGTTCTGAGAAAAATTAAATGTTATTAAATTTATGAGATCCAATAAACATGAAAAGAAATAGAATGAGATACGTCAAAAATTGGTATCTTAAACTATATATTATTTCTGAATAACATACTTGGTTAATGTAACTCTAAGGTAATTCATGGCCGTGTAGAGTTAAAAAAAAAAAAAAATCTAAGGTCATCAAAACTTCATAAGGAGATCTCCATAAGTTCTAGGACATTTTATTTTAATTGCATTATAAACTGCTGGACTGATTCAACATTTTATTCCAAATGCCTACTCTAAATAGCATACCAAAATATAATTCATAAAATGTAGAATCAGATTACATTAAATAAAATATAATTCCATTAAACAGTTCCTTTTAAAAGTGCATAACTGGGGCGCCTGGGTGGCTCAGTCAGTTGAGCATCTCACTTTGGCTCAGGTCATGATCTCACAGTTCTGGGTTCAAACCCCACGTCGGGCTCTGTGCTGACAGCTCAGAGCCTGGAGCCTGCTTTGGATTCTGTGTCTCCCTCTCTCTCTGCCCCTCCCGTGCTCACGCTCTGTCTCTCTCTCTCTCTCTGTCTCAAAAATAAATAAAAACATTTAAAATTTTTTTTTAAATAAATAAACTGCATAATAAACAATCTCTAAGTTTTTCTATCATAGACCGACTATCCCCCAGGGAATCACCTCCTTCATTCACGAGTTTTGGTTTTGAAAAATTATGGGGCGCCTGGGTGGCTCAGTCAGTTAAGCGGCCGACTTCGGCTCGGGTCATGATCTCACGGTCCTTGAGTTTGAGCCTCGCGTCGGGCTCTGTGCTGACAGCTCAGAGCCCATAGCCTGCTTCAGATTCTGTGTCTCCCTCTCTCTCTGACCCTCCCCTGTTCATGCTCTGTCTCTCTCTGTCTCAAAAATAAATAAACATTAAAAAAAAAAAGAAAGAAAAAAAAAAGAAAGAAAAATTATAGTGGTAAAATGACAATGTGCACTGCTTCATGAATCACAGAGTATGCCTGGCACTTTCCACGTACATCCTCAAAACTTCAGTTGTCCGGGAGATAAAATGCTGAGGAGAAACAGGAGGGTAAATAAAGGCACTTCCAACATCAGACAGGAAAACATGAAAGCCTGACAGCTAAGAAGACAACTGGTTTCATCTGGATCAGGGTGACTGGATATGAAAAGAAAGAAAACTGTACCAACAAGTTCCTCTTAAGGCCTCTGAAACCCCCGATAAAACGGTGGGAGAAATGATCCTGTTCCCTTTTCAACCCACTCCCTGTCCACTCCATGGTTTCCACTGTTGATGTTTCCAGATCTATGTCAGGAGACAAATATAGGTAAGGGCTGGTGGGTTAAGTCCAGCAGCACGTTCCATAAGCACCCATGCTACATGCCCCTCACTGACTCATTGTTTTCCTCCCATCTTGAATATGGACCGCATTGTGGCTCCTCACTCTTTTTTAGGCTTACCTTTCATTGGTCAGCACATCCTGTAGCTCCTGCCTCAAGAATGCCTCTCAGGTCCTTTTCCTCATTTGCATCACAACTGACAGGGTCAGACTGGAGGTGCTCTTAGTTATCACAGGGAAAGTATGTGGCCTTCCTACCTTACCTGAATTTCTTCTTGGCTATTGTCCACAATGCTGACAAGATAATCTTTTGAAAAATCAAAAGTGATCATAAATATCCCTAGTGAAAATCCTTCTATATCACTCCAGTTTCTTCAGGATAATATCCAAAATCTTATTATGATTTATAAGCTCCTTCAGGAGAATTGTGTTACACACTAGGAGACCAAGTATGTGTGAGAAAAAGAGTCCAGTTCAGAACTGGGTAACTTGTATGAAATTCTACAACCCAAATCTGTAAAGAACCTTATTTCAGTATATATGTAAATTTTTATGTTTTATTTAAAGACTAGTATGATTTTTATTTTGCATCACATATTCAGGGTAGAGAGATTTAAAAGTGCTGAAGCTTTCTGAGTTGTCTGAATTCCACTCTGCCATATTTGAGGTGACTTTTTCTATCTCACCAGCTTTATCTCTCCACCTCCACACCCTGGCAACCCTTATCCAGTCTTTCTAAAATACTTTATATTCTAGAACATATTGGGATCTCTTATGCCTTTATAGATTCATATTTCTTTTCACTTCAGTGAAATGGTGGTCTCCCATTTTATTAAGAGAATGGAGGCCTCTTCTTTTATTAACTCATTAAACCCATTTAGGCTGTCACCTCTCCAGAATGCTCCCTTGGCTCAGGCCTCAAACCACACAAGACTACAGACAATGCTCCATACTCATTTTCTGCCAGTCTTTGTTAACCTAGTATCTGTCAAACTTTCTATTCAATGCCTAACATATCTGCCCACTTACTTGAAAGAAAGATTTTATATGGTTCACTCCAAAACCAAATTCAATCACCACTGGCAGGAGCAGGTAGAAAGGCAGGCAGGACAGGCATCAGTGCTAACAACCTGAGGCCAGTGAGGCAAAACATGGTGTGCCACAGCACCACAACATGTCAGGAATCTCCCCTGGCTTGCCTCAAATCTGCTCTGCCTTCTGAATCACATACCCTATATTTGTCAAGACTACAGAGTAAGGAGACTTCAATCTAAATTCAGTAATTCTTTCAGTTTCTGAAGATGCAGTAGTTTGTGTGCACGTGAAATTTACATAATTAACATAGAATTAACATGGAATGTAAAAACCCCCTCTCAAAACATAAATTTAATTTCCCTTAAACAATTCATCAATTAGGAAGCTACCAGCATGACTGCATTCCAGAAAGTTTTCAACCAACGATAAACATTTTGCATTCACACAAAATTTCATCAGCTTCAAATCAGGACGTCTGAATAATCTGTGTAAACTGGGCATCTAAACTCGGTGAGTCTTAGCTTTCTCAGTATTAAATGAATCTGCCTTTCATTAAAGTGTTTCCCCAGACCTAAAGTCTCATGATTCAGTAACACACCAAGTCATGTGACGAATACAGAAAGAAGATACTCATTTCTAGAGGAATCAAGAGAACCGACAAATTTATTTTTTTAAGACTAAAATATCTTGAAATCTATTTTTTAGATTTTTTAAAAATGTATTTATTTTTGAGAGAGAAAGAGAGAGAAGAGAGAGACACAGCATGAGTGGGGGAGGGGCAGAGAGAGGGAGAGAGAGAGAGAATCCCAAGCAGGCTCCACAATGTGAGTGCAGAGCCCGACGTGGGACTTGACCTCATGAACCATATCATGACGCGAGCCAAAATCAAGAGTCATACACTTAACTGACTGAGCCACCTAGGAGCCCCAGAAAGCTACTTTTAAAGTTAACACGTTTCTTGATACACTTAGACCTGGAACACTTATTTTTCACTGAAATTTCATTTTTTCCCCCAGATAAATAATGGTTGTCTTAACCCTGTGCTAAATGCAAAATACTATGTCCTCCTATCATGTTGCACTCTCATGCAGGAATATTAGGGAGGTTATAGACACTTAGATTTTAGTTTCTAAGAAACTTATGTACAGAGTACGTTTTTGAACCAATCAGAGAAATAAATCTCTCTATATAATCTAAGTCCTTTATATAAATGTTTTGGTGAGCAATGAAATATGCTCATCCCAACAACTCATTTTTAGTTTCTTAGAAAATAATGATAACTATCCATTTTTTTTAGCAGGGGAACTTGCTTCCCTGAAAAGAGTTCAAGTATATATGTATACAAATGTAGTCTTCACTACTAAATAATGATTTGTGGAACAAAGGATTTTCAAAAGAAAATATTCGTCTCCTTAATGCCAATCCACGTCTGAAAGTATAAAATAACTTGCCAACCAAATATCAGGATGGAAAACGACACTCATTTCAAAGTATATCAAAGGACGGATGAGACAAAAATAGCTACAGAAAATAGAATCATATTCTCTCTAGCCAACTGAAGAAAATAGACTCTTTTTCCCTAGTACTTTGCCACTTTTATGAGGGATTTGGAGGAATAAAACTCTGATTTCGAGAATTACTGAGTAAGAATGGTGTAATCTCACAAGTAAGGGCTGAAGTGATTGCAAGAGCTAAAACCTCTAATCAGCTGCCAATTTGGATGAGTTTTGCCAAACAGTCTCGGGAAGAAATTGCTCCAAAATTTCCTCTCTTCATTTTTTCTCTCCCTACTTACTGGTACAGATTTTGTACATTTGGATTTACTTATAACAAATATTCAATTGATTTTGCATTTTGAAAAACAAGGCCAGAGCTTGAAAGAAAAAAGTGTGCTTCAATTACATAAGAAGTCAAGTCATTCGATTGTACTACCATGTCCCGTAAAAACATTTTACTAGGAAGATATTAATCATGTGCCATATTATAACAAATGCCTTTGGCTCCGTGAAGAACATGACTTTCAAGTGTAGACTTCACCGATGGAAGTTTCTACATGCAGCAATCAAAAATCACTCCGGAGTTTTCATTCGAATTGAAAACAAGTAATGTGAAAATATCACTTCAAAATTTCTTTTATTATTGTTTGTTACAAATGTGCCTATTCCCCACCTGAATTTAATATGACTACTGAATATTACATTTGGATAGGGGGAAAAATGGTGCATTTACTTTTTAAAATTTAACTTAGGAAACTCTGCAGCAGTATGTGGAAAGCACTGTCAGGAATAACTTGGGATGCCCCAGAGTTGGCAGCTGTGCAGATGACATGATGTATGAGTCACTGCGGGGGCCTCCTAAATAAAATGTCCCTCTTCACTATCTGCCATTAGAATCCTGAAAGATGTTCAGTCTTGGGAGATTCTCAAACTTGAACCCAACAGAAAATAAAAACACCTTAAGTCATTATCTCTAATTTCTATATGGCTCAAAGTTGATAGCCACTTGACAGCAAAGAATCATGGGGATGGTGGGGGTGGGTTGGGGAGGGGAGGGAATGATGATAAGAAGCAGCCCAGAAAAAGAGGGGTGGGGTGGCATCAACATGGAATTAATCTATTTTATCACTTAGACTGGGATCAGCTCACAAAGTTAATTCCCAAAATTACTATCACAATCCAATTCAACTCAGCTCACATTCTCAGGCTAAGGTTCTGGAAACTGATAAAAATCCAATCAAATGTGGATCTATTTCTATAATGTGACATTTCAAGAATGTTGTATGAATGCAATCATTCAGTATGAAATCTTTTGGGGATTTTTTTTAATTCGGCATAATTCTCTGGAGATTTATTCAGCATGTTATGTGTATCAACAGTTTGGGTTTTTGTTGTCATCTTCCAAATACTCCATGTATGGATGTAGCAAGATTTCTTTATCCACTGAAGGACATCTGCATTGTTTCCAGTTTGAGGCTACTATAAGAAAAAAGCTGCTATAAACATTTGTATATAGATATTTGTATGAACACAGTCTTGGTCTAGAGTAAGGGCCCAGGAATGCAAATGTTGGGTTACACAGTAGTTCCGTGTTCAGTTTTTAAAGAAACTATCAAACATTTTCTAGGTGGCATAATTCTTTATATGTTGCTGAATTCTCTTTGCTAATATATTTTAAAGGATTTTAATGTATACATTGATGAAATAGATTGGTCTGAAATTTTATTTCTTTGTAGAGTCTTTCTTTTGGCATCATGATAATGCTAACTTCAAAAAGTGAATGGGGGATTACTCCCTCCTCTTCTATTTTCTGGAAAAGACTGTATAGAATTGGTGTTAATCCTCCTTCAAATTCTCTAGAAAAAACTATCTGAATTTGGAGATTTACTTTTTTGGGGAGTTTAAAAGTTACGAATGCAATTTCCTTAATAGTTAGGGCTACTCAAAATTATCTATTTCATGTTGAATGAGTTATGGTTGTTTGTGGTTTCAGAGAAATTATTCTATTGCACTGAAGTTGCCAAATTTATGTGTACAAAGGTGTTTGTAGCATTCCTTTATCTTTTTGTTATCTGTGGGGTTCTGTAATGATATCCCATTTCATTACTTATATAGGCAATTTGTTGTCTTTTCTCTTCGTCTTGCTGGAAGTTTGTCAATTTTGTTAAACTTTACCAAAACAAAACAAAAAAGAGCTTTTGGTTTCATTTTCTCTATTATTTGGTTTTGAATTCCACTGATAGCTGCTCTTTATTATTTCTTTCGTTCTTGTTTTGTCTTTAGTTTGCTCTGTTTTTCTAAGTTCTTGAGATGAAAACTTAGGTTATTAATCTAAGACTTTTCTTCCTTTCTAATTAGTGCTATAAATTTCACTCTGTGTCGACTGAGGTGAGTCTCACAAAAGCTCCTATGTTGTATTTTCACATTCACTCAGCACAATGATTTTATTTCCTTTGATGCTTCCACTTTGACCCATGCATTATTTAGATGTGTATTATTTCATTTCAAAATGTTTAGAGATTTTTTTTAATCTTTTACTAATTGCTACTTTTTTCCATGGAGTTAGAGAACACACATTATATGATATAAATTTTTCTAAATCTGTTGAGGTTTGTTTTATGACCCAGGATACACCAATGTCTTGAATATGCTTCCTTGCCACTTAAAAAAATGTGCATTCTTTAGCCAAAGTAATTTTGAAGAAGAAGACCAAAGCAGGAGGCATCACAATCCCAGACTTTAGCCTCTACTACAAAGCTGTAATCATCAAGACAGCATGGTATTGGCACAAAAACAGGCACATAGACCAATGGAATAGAATAGAAACCCCAGAACTAGACCCACAAACGTATGGCCAACTAATCTTTGACAAAGCGGGAAAGAACATCCAATGGAAAAAAGACAGTCTCTTTAACAAATGGTGCTGGGAGAACTGGACAGCAACATGCAGAAAGTTGAAACTAGACCACTTTCTCACACCATTCACAAAAATAAACTCAAAATGGATAAAGGACCTGAATGTGAGACAGGAAACCATCAAAACCCTAGAGGAGAAAGCAGGAAAAGACCTCTCTGACCTCAGCCGTAGCAATCTCTTACTCGACACATCCCCAAAGGCAAGGGAATTAAAAGCAAAAGTGAATTAATGGGACCTGATGAAGATAAAAAGCTTCTGCACAGCAAAGGAAACAACCAACAAAACTAAAAGGCAACCAACGGAATGGGAAAAGATATTTGCAAATGACATATCGGACAAAGGGCTAGTATCCAAAATCTATAAAGAGCTCACCAAACTCCACACCCGAAAAACAAATAACCCAGTGAAGAAATGGGCAGAAAACATGAATAGGCACTTCTCTAAAGAAGACATCCGGATGGCCAACAGGCACATGAAAAGATGTTCAACGTCGCTCCTCATCAGGGAAATACAAATCAAAACCACACTCAGATATCACCTCACGCCAGAGTGGCCAAAATGAACAAATCAGGAGACTATAGATGCTGGAGAGGATGTGGAGAAACGGGAACCCTCTTGCACTGTTGGTGGGAATGCAAATTGGTGCAGCCGCTCTGGAAAGCAGTGTGGAGGTTCCTCAGAAAATTAAAAATAGACCTACCCTATGACCCAGCAATAGCACTGCTAGGAATTTACCCAAGGGATACAGGAGTACTGATGCATAGGGGCACTTGTACCCCAATGTTTATAGCAGCACTCTCAACAATAGCCAAATTATGGAAAGAGCCGAAATGTCCATCAACTGATGAATGGATAAAGAAATTGTGGTTTATATACACAATGGAGTACTACGTGGCAATAAGAAAGAATGAAATATGGCCCTTTGTAGCAACGTGGATGGAACTGGAGAGTGTGATGCTAAGTGAAATAAGCCATACAGAGAAAGACAGATACCATATGGTTTCACTCTTATGTGGATCCTGAGAAACTTAACAGAAACCCATGGGGGAGGGGAAGGAAAAAAAAAAAAAAAAAGAGGTTAGAGTGGGAGAGAGCCAAAGCATAAGAGACTGTTAAAAACTGAGAACAAACTGAGGGTTGATGGGGGGTGGGAGGGAGGGGAGGGTGGGTGATGGGTATTGAGGAGGGCACCTTTTGGGATGAGCACTGGGTGTTGTTTAGAAACCAATTTGACAATAAATTTCATATACTAAAAAAAAATGTGCATTCTTTTGTTGTTGAATGGGGTGTTTCAGAAATGTCTGCTAGATTCTGCTTATAAAATCCACAAATAAAATCTTGTTCTCCATAAACAAGGCATGCTCATTCATTAAATGCAGGAAGTCTACATCACTTTCATCACAGATACATTTGTTTTTTTAAAAAAATTAATGACACAGGGTGCCTGGGTGGCTCAGTCGGTTAAGCGTCCAACTTTGGCTCAGGTCATGTCTCAAGGTCCATGAGTTCGAGCCTCATGTTGGACTCCGTGCTCACAGCACAGAGCCTGGAGCCTGCTTCAGATTCTGTGTCTGCCCTTCTCTCTGCATCTCCCCTGCTCATGCTCTCTCTCTCTCTTTCTCTCTCTCTCTCTCTTTCTAACATTAAAAAAAAAAGATATTAAAAAAAAGTGCATCCTTATAAAAAAAATTAATGGCACTAAACACATCCTAAATTAAACTTCTTAACTCTGTCCTCTTATTCTGTATACATTATTAACATGTAAAAAAAAAAAAAAAACCAAAAAAACAAAACCCTATGATTTACACTTGATAAGTTTTAGAGTGCATTCCTCTACATTAACTAATGTGATCCTCACACTACCCCTTCTGAAAAGTTTGCTGGATAAAAGTTAACATCTCCATTTTTGCTGATGATTAAACTAATATAATTAATGCAAAACCTACATTTTGAACCCAAGTTCACATTCTGCACTGCAGAAATTTCGTTGCTATCTGAGTTAACACAGCAGAGTGGCTAGACTTACTTGAACCCTGGCTCTAACAATCACTAGCTGAATTGAATGACCTGTACTAGTTACCAGCCTCCTAACTCAGTTTCCTCGTCTTTAAAAAGGGAATAACGATGCTATGTACCTCAAAGGTTGTGTAAGAAGTAAAGAATTTCGTACATGTAAAGAGTTTAGAGGGAAGTGCCTGGAGCACAGCATACGTGCTGTGTGTATCAGCTACGGTGACATGTCACCTGTAATGGGAAAAAAGGGGAGGCCATCCATAAAATTCATCACGTCAATATGCCCCAATGTGACTGCTGCTGTTATTACTTGGAAGGTAATAAAGTAAATCAGCAAAGTAAATAAAAGTAAATACACATAAAAAGATAAATGCAAGGGCCTGGTCATTTTTTTGGCATATGAAAAACATTTCTTTTTCATAGGTTTAAGTGCTTTTTCCTCTGGTTGTTCATTATTGTGCTTTACAAACTGCGACCCAGAATAATCTGCTGTTAGATGCAAAGTCTAAATAACACATTTCACTTTTTTATATTGCAACTGCCTTAAATTGGTTTAGAAAACAGAGCACTTTGGCCTTGTAAAGAAAAATAAAATGTGCTAAGACTTCAAAGAACAACAAAAATCCAAGAGCATGATCATCCTTGAAAACTGGTCTGGCAAACTAGGACAAGTTGAACATCTTTGCTACACATACTATACTCTGTAAGACACGAGCAGGTTCTTCTTTGTTTAACACACAAAAATGATCTCTGAGGCTAGGAGCACTCAGAGAGTGTTTTATGAATATATTTCCCTCTAATCTCAGTATTTATAATAAATGACAACGTGGATTAATGTTATTTGCTGATAAAATCATAATATGAAAAAGATAAAGAAAATATTAAAAAGAACTCTTCTAAATTGCCTCCTATTTCCACACTGTTATTAGAGAAATAAATGAGAGCATTTGTCTAGGTAAATACAAATCAGGTTACGTTTATTCAGCAAAGGGAAGCATCTCTCACCGCACCTCATAGAGAAGCCAAAAACACCATTCTAATGTCAGGGGTGTTATTGACATAATATTACCTGGAGAACTTACAGGATCGCAACTTCTCCTGTTTCCTAATCTGATGGTTAAGATAATCAGAATATCTTAATATTCATCCCAGAAAATAATTTATTTGATTAATAATTAACGGTAATTGATTTCTAATTTTCAGAATTATCATCTTTTTTGGTAAATACTGCAAACCGAGCATAGAAGGCACCTTCTCTCTTTCAGATGTACCACATACAACCATATCTATTAGTGTGTTGTTAATAATCAAGAAAGTAACATACAAGTTAATTCAGCAACTGCTACAGGTCTTGTGTTGGACACCAAAGGAAGGCAAAAATCTTGCCTTCAGAGTTTACAGTCTAGCTAAAGTGACAATTCTATGTCCTCACAGTGAACTGTAAACTCTATGTATCTGTAGAACACCTGTGATTATTGGAATTTTGAATGTCAGGCATAAATGAAGTAAATGACTCAAAATAATTCTAGTTGTATCATTAACAGTCCAAATAATCACTCTTGCTGTACGCCTTAGCATATGTTCAGAAAACCATCTGCATCTCTTACACTCTTCTGTCCGTGATCATCTTTTAGCATTGACTTCCTGAGATTAGCTACCTTCCCTGACCAAGTTCTCTTTCATACTCAGGACAAAACAGTCTCTCATATTCCAGTAAATGTGCGATCTTCCTTCGTTCTGCTGTATCTCTTGGGTGATACAAATTATAGAAGACCAGCACAGAAAAAGGCCATCATGAGCTGTACTAGTCAGCAAGTATTCCAAAAAGAGGAGGAATTCAAATTGGTTCTTGAGGGATAAACTCAAAAAATAGGGCAGAAGAGATGGCATCAAGAGGAGTTTGAACAAAGGCCTTGGGGTGGGAAAGCACAAGGTGTATTTGGAAACCAATGAAATACACCTGGAAAGCTGGGATGGTTAAATTTGATATGGTGAACAGTTCCTGCAACTTTTTTTTTTAATTTTTTTTTTAACGTTTATTTATTTTTGAGACAGAGAGAGACAGAGCATGAACAGGGGAGGAGTAGAAAGAGAGGGAGACACAGAATCTGAAACAGGCTCCAGGCTCTGAGCTGTCAGCACAGAGCCCGACGCGGGGCTCGAACTCACGGACCGTGAGATCATGACCTGAGTCGAAGTCAGACGCTTAACCGACCGAGCCACCCAGGTGCCCCAATTTCTGCAACTTCTAAGCACATAAAGTAAATAAAAACTTAACAGATTTAAAATATGAGGCTAAGGAATTTGAAACCTCTTCTCTAGATAAAGCAAAGCCAGTGAAAGTTTACCAGCAGTGCTTTGCTCTGACGGCAACATGATGACAGAGGGGTACGAGGGAGAGGAGAAGTATCCAGAGCAAACAAGACAGTGAACGGAAGGGGAATGCACAAGAAAGGAGGCTGGAGGCTGGAAGGCTCCAAACAAGGATTGTGAAAGAGAAAAACCACCTGGATAAAGAAACAATATAAAAGAAGAGGCAAACAATATGGTGTCGCTCACAATATATAGAATTCTTTTGTACTTTCTGTTTTAATTAATATTTATTAATTTTCTAGCCTTACTGAGGTATAATGAACAAAAATGAGTACACTGAAGGTGTACAATGTTACAATTATACACAGAACCTAAAAAAGTCTAATAGAAGCAGAGTAGAATGGTGGTTACTCTCCTTCTTGATGTATAATCTGCTTGCAAATTTGCTAGGATTACAAATTTGCTACGATACACTTCAGGCATGTGTTAATCTAAGTCTGGATCTAGAAAATGATGCACTCTCCATAAACACTCTCTGTTATATACGTGTATATGTGTGTGTATATATTATATATATGTATATTATATTATAAATTATATATGTGTATATTATATTATACATATACATATTTATATTATACATATTATATATGCATATTATATATACATACATATATTATACATGCATATTATATATATACATATATATATACTTATCAGAACTTGTGCCAACAATAATGCTCAACTAAGGGATACAATTAGTGTAAAGGTTATATTATAAATGAGAACTTCACCTATTTTATATATTGGAATTAGTCTAAAACAAAACAACACATAGATACATACAAATACACATAAATTTTACTCACCAAATTTTATGATTATGAATCCTCTTTGTACTAAAAATATAAAACGTCTGAATAAGTTTTATTTTACTAAAAATAAAAAAATCTATTTTAGTGAAAATATAAATGTCTGAATAGTAAAATATTTCACCACTTTTAAGAACACTAACAAATGCCATTTTAGGATTTATAGTTATTTGTTATGGCCCTTTATTAAAAAGAGTAACAACAGATCCTTCCAGTTCCTAAAATTAATGAATGTAATATCTCTTTTTATTTCTTGGTTAAACGTAAGCATTATTTCTATACCACAAAAGTGGCAAATAGTATTGAACACTTTGTCACATATCCTATGAAAGAAAAACCTATGACAGGTTAGAACTCATGGAGAATAACTTCACAAAAAAATTTTACAACAAAATCAAAAAGAAAACAGAGAGAAGGTTAATTTGTATTAAAGTTCTATTAAGCATTTTACTTAGGAATGGATATAAAGCCCATTTTAGATGTACCTTCAATCTGTTAAGGGCCAGCAATAGGAAGAACATGGCATCATAGGTTAAATAAATCTGCATCATCAGTGATTAACTTACCGCACAATTCTACTTAGCTGGATATGCATTGTTAATGAAAAAGAATCAAACAAAAGAAAGAACAAAGTTGGACTGAATAATATAATAGAAAGTAAGTATTTTCACACAACAAACTGACTTAATTTTTCTAAAACTTACTTTTGGGGGCTTCATTCTTTGGGTGTAGCTTTAAAATAATTTATTGTCTTATCTGGGCAGGACTGAGGCAAAGACTCTCCTTAGCTATTGAGCCTAAGGCTAGAAAATTCTGGTGTATTCTTCCCCAATATAATGGGGGTGGGAGTGCTAGAGGTGGGTATGAAATGGAAAAACAGCTGTGGAACAATCTGACAAGTGGACCCTAAAAAATAAGCATGTATGGTTACCAGAGTGCCTTCCAAGACCTTGGCCATGAATGCTGCAAGTTTCACTTTTGCACTATAACTCCGCCTACCCTGGGATGCCCTTCACTTGCCTGTGACTTTTCAACTCTAGCTTTGAGCTTTATTTAGCTCATCACTTGTTAGAGCAAACTCTGCTGTAAGAATGGATGACAGAACCAATTTTATAGAAGCTTTATCATAAACACAAGAAAAAGAAACAGTTTCCAGTGTTCCATAGGGGTCAAAGGGAATCAGAGAGCGAGGTCCTTTCTCATTTTGATGTCTAAAGAGTAGGGCCACATGTGACTGGTACAGCTAATTAGAGGAACATGGGCTGTTCACTAAAAAAGTATCACAGTTTGAGCTCAATTAAAATAAAGGCAGAGTCTCCTTCATCTCCAACCAACTATACTCTTCAGATTTCCACTCTGAAGGAACAAGAAAGACAATAACAGAAGATGACACTAGTTGATGGACTAGCTGATCTAAGTTCCTTCTGTTTCCATATTATGATTTACAATTACGATTACTCAGTAGCAACTGTGCTGGGGTTTCACTGTCCAACACTGGAAAACTGCCTTAATTCTGCAGTGTTGAGTGTAAGTAGCTGCAAGTTTTTTAGAAGGGGTGTCTAGATCATTCTAAGACATTCTTTTTTGACTATACAACTAAAATCAACATGATTGTGTTAAAAAGTTCTCCTTCCAAAAAGGAGAGAAGGCCTCAGCTTTTATTCTGATTAAATCCTCCAACTTTTTTGTGTGTGCTTTAATATCCTATACATCACACACTTACATTTCCTCTGACAAGGAGATTGGAGGATATTTGACCAGTGTTTCCAATAGTGGGCATCCAAAACACATTGCTGAAATTTACCACAACTGAGCCCTGAAGGTGAGGGATGAAAACACAGGCGTTGTTTTCATGCACATCAACAGCACACCATCCAGGACACTACAGCAGTGGTTTACCAATTCCCTGGCTTATTCTAGCCCTTGGAGAAACACAGATTTCACTTCAGTTTATTTCAACATGAACTGCATATCCATTCTTTAGAAAAGAAGTCTACTCTGTTCTGTGCTCGAATAAAAACAAGAAAAGAATATCAACATTCTTACCCATACAGAGTTTATATTCTGGCAGGAGAGAGGCTATTGTATGACAGGATGTAAGGATGTCGTGAAGGAAGAATTTACAAGACAAAAATGTCACTCAGGTGTGGTTACAGACACAGAGAAGCTATGATAAAGCTATATTTAGACAACGTGAGAGCCAGAAGTTACTTGAGAACTCCTTCTCTACTCTATAAGACATGCATACAATATAGTTTCAATATTTACCACTGTTACCATTTATTTTAAGTAATATTTTTTATAGAGTATCATGATTTTTGCTTGGTTGTGTGACCAAAAAAGTAGAAATTAGAAAGAAGCTATGCTTTTCCTTTTTTGTGTGTATAACTGTTAATGTCTGAGGGAATTAATAGCCTCCTGAACATTGCTGAGAAAATCATAAATTTCCACTTAAAGCGTCATTCTTTTCTAAAATCGGTGATAAGCAGAGTTCCCTGTGGACCAAAACCCCATGTTTTTAACCAGAACCGTCAATTATTCTCCTGTTTCTGACCTCAATGACGTCTCTGTTCTAGACTTGAGAAAATTTTGCAATGGAAGGATATATAAAGGAAGAATAGAGCTTCTCAAGGGTACATGTTATAGAATTAGATAAAACATATAAGTTCCTGAAATAAATATGAAAGAGCCAATGTTGAAAATGTAACCAAGTCTTTGGTGCAGCCCAGATAGCATTATGAGGGCTCAGAAGAGAAAAAAGTCAGCATCTGTACTTGGCCCACATGTTACTTCCTAAAAGGAACCTGGACATATTATATGTCTCATTTCTAGCATTAATCTAGGGGTATAATTTGTTACTATCCAAGACCATAAGTGTTATGTTTTCTTACTGAAGGATTATAAATTTACCCTCCCATTTATAATGATATATATATATATCAGTCCCATATTGTTCTAGGTTTAAGAACAAATTTTCTTTTAAAAACTTTGTCAGGTAAAATATACCAAAGCTACATTCTATTTTGCTTTGCACATAAGAAATAAAGACTAGTTTTATATAACAAATGTACATATCTATTAATGGTATGTTGACTTTTACATGGCATAGTCTACCTAAGATCTACACATGAAATTCACACAGGACTAAAATATAACCTTAGGAATTAAAGTATATTAGAATATGGACTAAGTGGCTCTTTTTTTAGGTCTCAGAAAAAAAAAATACTACAATCACTTTGCCAGTGAACTTAGTAAACAAAACTACAAATAACACTTTTTACTCTTAATTCCAGCAGGGAGTAAAGTTAAAAAAAAAAAAAGAGGGATTATAATAAATAAATCTAATAAATAAATCTATTTAGCAGATAATAATGTGTCTTTGGGTAATTAAGCTATCAGGCATGATGGTTGTAGATTCTAAAATGCCTTTAGGATCAGACTTACCAACCACTGGAATTATTTACATATTTTATGGCCATAAACAAATAAGACACAAATATTTATCTACATGACTCAACAAAATCATAGTATGTACATTTATTAATATTCCGAATGCCATCATGCACCCACTCAATACAAATTACCTTAGTGATCTGACTCAGAATCAAGGGCTGCATTTTATTTGAGCGGTCATTTTCCTCACTTTTATATATTTACCCTGCCACATCGCCACCCCACCCTCTCTCCACCATACACAAAAATAAACCAAAAGGTTAGGGAAATAAAAAAGATAGAAATTTCGGAAATGGAAAGATCTGGGTTTGAATTCTACCTCTCCCTTATTGTGATATCAAGCAAATTAATTAAAATGTCTGCCATACAGCTATTTCAATTGCAGGATTGAAACAGCAATATACGATCATGTATTTATATCATAATTTAAATTGTGCCTCCTAAAGAGATTGTCATAAAGTAAGTACACGATCAACAGGTACTGAATAATTTCCTCACTGAAAACTATATAAATTTGTTCCTTATAAAACTCAAGATATGTTATCTCTAGCTAAATTCTTAGTTTTGCTTTCATAAGAAAGAATTCTTATTTTTCAACTCTCTTTTACAAGATTTAGTACAGTGTAAATTACATCCACTGACAAATCTTTCCTCAATTTAATGGTTTATTTACTTGGATGATCATTCTCCTAAGAAATTCTACTGACATTAGTTAATCCACATAAAATGATAAATTGTTCATGAGTGTTATGTAACGTTAAACTGAAAAACCAACTTAAATTTCCTTTAGAACTCTCTGAATCACAAGACAGAGAGAATATATTTGTGTACAAATATAACTATAAATGAAAACATAATTATCAACATAAACAAAGCCTAATAATTGACACACTGTTGATGGACGTTCATTAATTAATGTATGTGGAAATGAAGCACAATTTGAATGGTATACATTTTACTTTTGGCAAAAGAAACTGTGACATTTTAATGTGGCAATGGCAGAAATCTGTTGCTTCTAAGAATAAATATTCTAAAATTAACTTTGCCAATCACGAGGCGATCCTGCTTCACACTCCAAAAAATTTCAAATTTGTTTATTTGGGGACAATCCTCCCCAGAGCTATCCTGAAGTCTAACATTTCTTAGTAGACAGCTACGTGCTTCACTGATGAAAGCCTAAACTCAAATAAACTCACCCTTTTTTCTGAGAAGATAATGTCATTAATTTTTGTGACTCCAAGCCAAAAGAACAATGTGATTTTAATCAAGCAAACAAATAGACATGAAACAATTAAAAGAACTACGCTTGGCACTTTCAGAACTGGAGGGGGAAGTTTTATGAGCGTTGAAAAATTATGAGGTGTGTTATAAATTTAAACTCAACATAGTTCATTATGATTAGAAAATCATGTAGAATGAATAATTATTTACGTTTGATTATGCATTGTACAGCAGTTTCTAGAATTCATCTAAGTGATGAGGATGGTGTTTCTTGAAGAAAAGATAAGACCTATTATTTGAACTAAACTTAAACATTTCTTAACCTGCATATCAAAGAAGGCATGTTTTATCTTCTCAGTTAAGCATGCTAAATGGCTTACAAATATAAACACATGGCATTCATAAATCGAGAATGTCTATTAAAGTCTGCCTTTCCAAGGAATCTGAAACCTTTCTTATATGGAAATTTTTTTTTTAACTTTTTTTTTTTTTTTTTTTTTTTTTTTTTTTTTTTTTTTTTTTTTTTTGAGACAGAGAGAGACAGAGCATGAACAGGGGAGGGGCAGAGAGAGAGGGAGACACAGAATCGGAAGCAGGCTCCAGGCTCTGAGCCATCAGCCCAGAGCCCAACGCGGGGCTCGAACTCACGGACCGCGAGATCGTGACCTGAGCTGAAGTCGGACGCTCAACTGACTGAGCCACCCAGGCGCCCCTATATGGAAATTTTTAAATGGTAATTAGGAATACTGGTTGGCTCTCCCAGGAAAAACAAGCCAACATGATCTTTCTAAGTCTATAAACATTTTTTGTTGTTTTAACTACTGTTTAAAAAGAAAATATTAATTTTGAGATGTACTAACTGTAATCTATTCCAATATATTTTGGTCATACTATTCATACGAATTAAAATGAAAATAAATATACTTTAATGTCTATCTATAAGGTCAGTTTATCATCAAAATATATATTTTAAAAAGACGAGACATTAAAATTTGGGGAAGAAGAAAAAATGGAGCAAGAGAAAAATATACCAATGAACCAAAACAGAAGTTAAGAGAGAGACCTGGAAACGAGACCTGGAAACAGACTAAATGTTCATTACCTAGAGAATGTATAACTTGTATGTAAATGTAAATATAACTTATAATGTATAACTTATTTATAAAATATCCATACAATAAGCCAGCCATTAAGAGAGTTAAGATGAAGAGAGATACATGTATCCTCATTGATTAAAATTCAAAACAATAGTTTATATTGCTTATGCATATGTGTAGGTGTAATAAAAATATAAAACCCTATTTAGGGTAAAAAAAAAAAATTAAGGTGGTAGTTTTCTCTGAGAACTGAGGGAAAGTAATGGAATTAAAGAGGATCATGGGATGCTTTGCTTGGACCCATAGGGATATATGCCTAAAAGCAAATAAAACTGCATATTAAGATCTGACAAGATTGGATGAGTTATTCATTACATTATTCTCTTTGTACTTGAAATATGACCTGTTTGAAAATGGCTTCTAAAATAGTTGTTTTTTCTCTAATTTTTTTTAACATCTCTTCATTTTTGGAAGACAGAGACAGAGAGCAAACAGGGGAGGGCTAGAGAGAGAGGGAGACACAGAATCCGAAGCAGGCTCCTGGTTCCGAGCTGTCAGCACAGACCCAACATGGAGCTCGAACTCACAGACCACAAGATCATGACCTGAGCCGAAGTCGGCTGCTTAACCAACTGAGCCACCCAGGCACCCCTAAAATAGTTGCTTTTAGAAGCTACATTAGAATTAATTTAAGCAAGCAATAGCAATGTGAACGATTATCTAAGTTGTATTAAGTTGTCTGAGGAGTCCACGACATAAAAGTTTTTTAAATCACAATTACAGACAAAAAATAAGTTCTCAATGTACTTCCACCTGGGCACATGCAACAAATGATTTCATGGGCATTCCAGAAACTGCCTGTGATGAAATAAAGCATTACAGTAATTCAGAACTACCACAAGGATGAGAGGGAGAGAAATAATCCTTTGCACACTAGAAATGAAAGCAGACTTAGTTCAACTTCTGCTGCTCTAGTTAATGATGCTTCTTTTATATTCTATCACAAAACAAACATCAGGAAACATGTCCATTAAAATTAGGTGGTAATTCTAGAGTAAATGTCATTGTACACTAACGTACTTGTTTATGAAGGTTGTTTACAAATATGAATCCTCTATGACATGGAAGGTGTCATCTCATGACACTTTTTTTCTAGCTCTCTCTACTCAAAATAACAATTCAGCCCTCTCTACCTTTCAGAGCTTTTACATAAGCCATTCCTTCTGCCTGAATTGCCCTTCATGCTCCCACCCCATTCCCTTGATCCTTCTCACCCTAGTGATTTCAGCTAAAATGATCCAACCACAAAGAGATCTTCAGGAAACCACCCTGTGTTAGTACTATGTTAGAACATCATTTAGTTACTTAATTCCTCCTTTTCCCATAGACTGAACCTGGCAGAGCAAAAGGGTACTTGCCTATTTTATTAACTGAACTAGAGTCAAAAGCTGATGCAATGTCTGGCATATCATAAAGGTCCAAGAGAAATGGGCTGATTATATGTGAAACTCATATTTTTAACATACCTCACAAGTAATTACGAACCCCCAGGCAGCAGGAACTTCTACTGTAAAATATTAGTAATTTATTCCTGATGTTACTATATTTTTTCTTTATTATTATTACTTTTTAATTTTTTAAAGCTCTATGCCCAATGTGGGCCTTGAACACAACTCCAAGATCAAGAATCACAAAGTCTACCAACTGAGTCAGCCAGGCACCCCACTACATTTTTTTTCTTAAGATTAATAGGACTAATAACTTAATGAGTAGGTAAAGGGCTTAGAATTGTACTCAAAATATAAGAAGCATTGATACAAAATTCTGACCAGAAAAAACTTCAGAGATTATCTACTTACTCCCTTATTCTAGTAGCCACCTATTTTTCTGGGGGGGGGGGGGGAAGCTATTTACACACAAATCATTATGTACGCCAGTATTCTTGAGACATAAAATTATGAGTCTGACAACTGTCTTAAAATATCCATACTTAACACAAAAAACCATAGGATTTTTTCAAATTAGAATCTCAGCCATAAGCAAGTCAGTTTCTAATTATTCCAAACCATAATAAGCACTTCATTTCAATGTTCTTTGCTGCTTATCAAATTGTCAAGGAAAAAAATAATTCTGAATTTCACTGAAATTTCAAAATAATTTTAAAAAATTGTAATTATGCTGTCATATAAAAATCAAGAAACGCTAAACACAAAATATTAACATCAATTGGAAAGAATCCTTCCTCGCCATCATCATTTATTATAAAGTCACAAAATAGTTTATTGTATTAAACTAAGACTTGCCAAAGAGAAATCTCATTCTCTCCAAATAAGGATATTTGCCTATCGTCAGTAAAAATTAAATTACAACTTCAGGAATAACAATGCACTTAAACAATGATGGATGCCAGAGAGTCAGCTAAGGGACTGTGTCCTCTGAGACAAAATTATGATTTTTTTAAAGTTGTAAATCATTTACTTCATTAAACGGCACCTTTAGAGGCTTTGACTTCAAAGCCTTCTGTTCAATCAAACACAAATTCTAAGGAAATATAGTAACAGTACAAGAATTCTGAAAAAGAGACATCATTTTTTTATTTCAATTTATCTGGAAGTATCTTAAGTTACTGTGCATTTTAGTAAAAGAAAGGAAGACATGTAATAATAATAATTAATGGTTGATCAAATTATTACTAAATAATAATAATTAATGGTTGATCAAACAGTCGCCATAGTAAATTCAAAAGTAAATTAGCCACATAAGTAAATTCAAAAGACCTATTTGGTCTTATGCCTGATTGCATTTTAAAGGGAAGTATCATCAATTTTTTGAGCAATTTTAATAACATACACATGTATTTCACTTTTACTTTGTTTTCTCTTACATAATTCTATGAACCATGTTCATCACAAGCTCCATCTAAAATTCTAGCTAATACAGCTTTCATCTATAGTCATAACACTGATAATGAGACACCCAAACAAAATCACATCATGGTTGAAAAAATCCATCACTTCGCTAGAGAAGCTCCCTAACACTCAAAAGTAGTATTTTCAGAAGCAATCAAAAGAAGCTGATTTTAATTATCTCAAAAATACATTCATTTTTTTTTTTACAAATTCAGAAATGGATATGCTAGTTTATAACATAATAGTGGAAATTCTTGTAACTCCTAAATTGTTTATCATCTTTTAAATATCTTATTAAACTATACTCTCTCTCCCATATTACTATCAGGAAAAAAAAAATGACACAACTGATGGTATAGGTCAAAACAGAGACCTAGACGAAGGCTTCTATGTGTTGGGCACTGCACTCAACCTTCTCAATAATACGAAGCCTTCTGAGAGGTATCCACTAAGTACCTGTCTGTTGAACGAATGAATAAAGAATGAGCAAATGAATCATCAAGAAACAGAATTTAAGACTAGTCTTCAGTAGCTCCTAATCATTTCCACCATAGTACAAATCTTATCAGTGCAAAACATCACTTTTGACAATTCTCAACACAACCAAAGTTTAAATTAAGCAACATATACGTAGTACCAAGTATGTGATAGCTTCCATGGTATGAGGTCTGATACAGACAAGATCTAAGCCCTTATGTGTAAGGAATCCATGGTCCAGAACTACTTGAAAGCAAAATACCAGTTATGAAAAATGTACTGATTCTCATGGAGGGCACAAACTCCTCATCCTGATATTTTTATCCTGACATGTTTTCTTTTTATCAGAATACCCTCCATTTCCACAGCCTTAGCCATACGAACACATACACCCCAGACATAAAATCTAATTGCTATGGTCAGTGTAATTTCAGAAAATAGAGATTTGGGTTCAATATCCCTCATAACAGCTATTTATACATCCTTAGTCAAATCACTTAACTTGTGTGTACCTCAGTTTCCCTATCTGCAAATATCATAGGAGTATTTTGATTGTGAGATGAGAAACACAAATTTAAAAAAAAAAGTGGCGAAATACCAAGAATCTTTGAGGCTTGTATTTCCCCAACAGCATGTTGAGGCACCCTCGAGAGGGGTGGGGTGCTCACAGGGCGTTGCAACTATTTTAAATTTTCAAGAGGATCATAGCAATATTCACAGTACACCACACAAAGTGGTTACCATTATGTGGTCTGGATCTAATTTCTTAATAAAAGAAACTGTTAGATACTTTGTGTTGCCTACGAGTACTGTGAAAAAATTACTCATGAACCAGGAAAGTGTAGAATTCTCTATTTTCCACTAAAAAAAGATTTCCTGTTACCTTCCTTCTCTGGTTTGACCAAGACCTACATACAGTATTTGCTTCTTTGTCTTTGCTGAACTTGCACCTCAGAAATCAAGAAATAATCTTTCTTGCAAATTCAACTTTTATTTTATTTATTTTAGAGAGAGAGTCAAAGAGAGAGAGACAGCATGCAAGCAGCAGGGGCAGAGATAGAGAGAGAACCTTAAGCAGGCTCCATGCTCAGCACAGAGACTACAGAGCATATACAGGGCTCGATTCCCAAGACCATGGGATCATGACCAGAGCTGAAATCAAGAGCTGGATGCTCATCTGACTGAGCTATTCAGGCACGCCCAAAATTCAACTTTTAAAGCTGAATTAGTAGGGTCCTTTCTTACAAATAACAAAAACCTATTTCTGATAGTCAGAAAAAAGATTTGGGGGGAAAAATATAGTACACACAGAGAGCAAAATGGAGTCTCTCAGGTCAAGCAGGGGCCTGTGTCCAGCAATGACACAAGCAGTTAAAGGTACTGCACTAGGAGATGTCACTGGGACCAGCATCAGCTGACACCCCAGAACTGGTAACAGGCAGAACCAGAGGAGGTCTGCAGGGACCCAAGACAGATTAAATCCCTTTAAAAGGGGGATGACTAGGGGCGCCTGGGTGGCTCAGTCGGTTAAGCATCCGACTTCAGCTCAGGTCACGATCTCACGGTCTGTGAGTTCGAGCCCCACGTCAGGCTCTGGGCCGATGGCTCAGAGCCTGGAGCCTGCTTCCGATTCTGTGTCTCCCTCTCTCTCTGCCCCTCCCCTGTTCATGCTCTGTCTCTCTCTGTCTCAAAAATAAATAAATGTTAAAAAAAAAAAAAATTTTAAAAGGGGGAGGACTTGCAGCAAACTGCCGGACTCCTCAGACCTGACCCCTCTGTGTCTGACCACTTAAAAAAGAGAACTGCCACTGAAGTCTCTGTTTGACTCATTTCTGAACGCAAATGAGAGCCTTCACTGCTTGAACAAAATAAGCAGTAAGCGCAGAGAGCTGACCCGGCCCAGACAGAGGCCTTATCTCAACTGTGCACCCACAGACTGACTTGGTGTTTGGTTCGTTAACTTCCTGCACTCTTCTGTCATCTTGTTTGCTGGGCGGTTGGTCTTCTGTCCTGCTCTGTGTGCCAGGTAAGAAGCCGAGTTTAATCACATGGTGAAATGTCATTGAGTTGGGAATCCTGAATCTGCTTTATAATTGTGATTAACTTTGTCTTATGAGTGAATTAGACACTGTGGGAAGATACAACTCGTGTGTGGACCTTCACAGTGTGCTCATGACAGTATAGTTGTCAAAATCAGCGGGATCTGGAGGAACAGTCTGAAAACAGGAAACAAGAAGACTGGGCAGGAGGAGCCAGAGTCACAGTCAAAGGGAAGGTGCAGCCAGGTAAGAATGCTGGCTGGCATTGCTGCCTCCACAACCCCGCTCATTGCAGGGTTCATTCACACAATGAAGACACATGTGAATTCTACACTGCCACATCTTAGCATCCCTCAAGGCGCCAAGTCCTTTAAGAGAGTCCCGAAAGGGAATCTTAGCTTGTGTGGAGTCAAGAGAAGAAACATCTTCCCTTCCCATGCCCTCATAGTGAGAGGCAAACCTGTGTCTCCCACAAAAATTACCCAGTGAGGGGCACCCGGGTGTCTCAGTCGGTTAAGCTTCCGGCTTCGGCTCAGGTCATGATCTCACAATTCCTGGATTCAAGCCCCTTGTCAAGCTCTGTGCTGACAGCTCAGAGCCTGGAGCCTGCTTTGGATTCTGTGTCTCCCTCTCTCTCCGCCCCTCCCAAGCTCACGTACACACTCTCTCTCTCTCTCTCTCTCTCTCAAAAATAAACGTTAAAAAATAATTTTTTTTTAATTACCCAGTGAGCATATCTTAGAAGAATGCTCAGGCTGGAAAATCAAAATGATACAGCAAATGTCCACCCCAAAAGTCTAACCCACCTTCAAGGACAGTTCACATTCCACTCTGCCTCATCAAATACCTCATTTCCTTATTTTTGTGATACTTTTTTTTTTTTGCACTTATATTATAGTAGTTATTACTGTCTAACTTTTATGAACTATTTTACAGGTTTTCCTATTCTACTGCTAATATTATGATTTTTGTGAGGGCACATGCTATGTTACTCCTTTTTTCTAAAATCTTCCAAAGCATTTATTAAGTTTAATTGAATTTTACATGAAACAGTAAAATACCCAAGTAGAAATGGAAAACATAGGTATATTTTATTACATTCCATATATATTATTATTCCATTTTAATAAACTGTAACAAATTTAACTACGCCAACATTTCCAGAAATACATCTCAAATAACACACACAAATCCCTAGACATGAGTATGAAAATAAGTTTGAGAAAAGTGTAAGCATCCCTTTATTGGAGGTTCCTCATGTACATTAACCACATTGAAAATTCTGAGAACTCTCTACAGTAAGAACAATTTTTTTTAACTTTGTTTAACCAAGATGATCTAGTATATCAAACATATGTACTTATTAAGAGTGTGATTCATCACTTTTACCAGCTTTTTAGAATCACTTGAAAATAATGTTAGCATGAGGATTTTTACCATCCTCTGTCATACTTGAAGCACTGTGCAAACAAATTAGTAAATATATCTATAAATACTTGGAAGGCACGCATCAAACACAGACTCATTGCATTTTTAAAGAAAAAAAAAGAGCAGTCAATATATATGGTGATTTAAGCTCTCTTCATCTTTGTCAGAGTGACCTTTTTTATCTTTCTACTTAACTTCATAAAACTATGTAGCCAAGTGCTACCTTACGATGAAATTCTGTGCATAACTAAGGGAGGAAAGAAGAATCTCATATCAACATTTTATTTTTTTCAATCTCGGTATTTTCAGTTTTTCTTTCAGGATTTAAATCCCAGCCTTGGTGAATATTAACCGCTTATTTTACAGGTCAAATTGTCAGTCTTGACTTCCTCTGGAAATACCTTTCTTTCTTCAAAAAAATTCACTAACTTATTATATGATCATTAATATCTATTTCGTAACACTGAAAATGACTAAGTGCATTTTTTTTTACCAAGAGCCATAACCCACTTGCTTTTTTTTTTTTTTAAAGGAATAATATAAGCAATATTTAAAAGAAAGAAATTGACTACCTCTTAATTGCAAGGGGGTGTGGACCTTTGCCAGAATCACTAACAAAGCTGTATTATTAACAGCTAGGTACTTATGCACCTATGATTTATTCTGTCAGTGACCAATGTAACAGGAAAAGAACACGTCTGAACATCAGCACTGCCACGTCACTACTGTCATGCCTGGATGAATTTCATTTAGCCCCTGCTGGAGTTCAGTGTTGCGAAGAACAAAGTTTAATATTTAATCAAGACCAACATGAATCCATTTCACCTGAGTCTACCCTTCTGTCATTTATCATATACATAAAATGCAGTACTGTTTGCTTTCTTTTGGCCTCAGCTGAGACATAATTATGGCTTAAATTGTAAGTTAATCCTGACGAAAATATCTACTAGAAAGTCAATACTTAGTCATCTTTAAAATCAATAATTTTGAGTTTTCATTTAGATTTTTTAAATATATTGAATTCATTAGAAAATGTATTCCTCAAAAGATAAACACTCAACACCAACAAAATTATCCATGTTACATATATTATATATCATATATATAATTTATACACACATATTATATACTGTAGCATTTTATATATAATTATACACACACACACATATATAAAGAATGAAATCCAAAGTTTCAAATTACAACAGTTTTCAGATATTCTTTGGCAACAGTAATTGCCATCAGTGAATGGTCATGGATAAATTAATATAATTTATACAAAGTAAAATAAATAGTCTGTATGTACATTTCTGTGTACATATGTATAAGAGAGGAAAAAAAAATCTCCAAAAAATCATTGACTAGAAAAAGGAATAAGCAAAAATCACAGTTAGTAGGGCAAGTGACAAATAAGTTCTCTGCTCTGATTTCTATATTAGATCCTAAGCCCACATTTACTTGATCATTTTGCACACCACATAGGCCAACCATAATCCTAGCATTCAGCATCTAAGTAGGTATCTCCCTACCTAACTACTTATCCACATATCAGCCATTCTTCTATCATAATTAAGAGATTTACCAGAGAAACTAAAATATATTTGCATGAAAAGTTTAATATAAGCTACCATTTATTTACAGCAATTTCCTATTGTGTGTGTTGCCAAAAATTAATGATTTATACCAAAATTTTATCTTTGAAAAATAATACTGCCCAAATTAGATGTAAAATATTTTCTGAAAACTTAATGGAAGTTCATAATTCTGAAACAAAATGAATTCCATCCTTAGTTCTTAATCATGAAAGAAAGGCAGAAAGGGATAAATGTTCAACATATTGCTCTTACTTTGTAAAATATATCATCCCTCACCATTTTTTTCTCCCTTGGGAAGGATTAATCAATATACATCACCATTGTATTAATCAACCCCTTTCATTAACTGTTACCTGAATCAAGGTTTGGTCTGCAAAACTTCTCTTCTCTGGTCTTTCCAGAATGACCTTTTTAAAAGTTTTCCTTTTGGGGCGCCTGGGTGGCTCAGTCGGTTGGGCGACCGACTTCGGCTCAGGTCATGACCTCACGGTCCATGAGTTCGAGCCCCGCATTGGGCTCTGTGCTGACAGCTCGGAGGCTGGAGCCTGTTTCAGATTCTGTGTCCCCCTCTCTCTCTGACCCTCCCCCGTTCATGCTCTGTCCCTCTCTGTCTCAAAAATAAATAAATGTAAAAAAAAAATTTTTTTTAAATAATAAAAAAAATAAAAGTTTTCCTTTCTTTCCAACCACTCAGCATGCAATGTTTTGCCTCCTTCCCCTTCCCTCACAAAATGTGGCCTTTCCTGGCTCTCACGCCTCCTTATTTGCTTTTTGACATTGTTTTTCTTCCATATTATAATCTAATTTCATGACTTTGACACTTCTGATGGCATCCAAATGAAGAAGCCTGTCCCTGAAATATATCCTCTAAGATCTAGAATTGAGTAATCTAACTTCCCTCTGCTTAGGAACATTCTAGTAATTGAACATTGCTCCAATTTCACTTGATTTTAAAATTGCTGTCCCCATATGTCAGAATGAAAAGCATGTAGTCATATTTATCTTTCTATTTCCACACATCCAATCAGTTGTTTAGCCCTGTCAAGCCCATCCCCTCCCCTGGAAGGAATCCTATACCCTAATCTCCAATATAATCTGGTTCATTTAATTAATTAATGATAAGATTACCCCAAAAAATAAGGTCAAGCATTTAACTGTAAATTCATAAAGACCTCTCATCACTATCCCCGTAAAGAGAATAATGCATTAGTGTTGTTATGTGGAAGGCCTTAAATGAGAGATGACACCATAAAGATGACTTCTGGTACTGCTCTGACACACCCTTTTTCCTGTCATGGGATTTCAGCTAAGTTAATTTGACTTTATATCCATGGGTCAGTGGAATACCCGGGTGCATTTATGTATGCATGCCCTGTAACAAAATCGATTTAATACATGTGCCCTCCTTTACAAAATTCTCTCGCTTTAATAAATGTAGTAACTTAGCTGCTGGGGCAGGCAGAATTCCCAAATGCATCTCTCCTTCCCAAGATTTCTACCCTTTGGCATACATGCCTTACTTAATTGCCTCCCCTTCTGTGCAGGTGGAAACTGCATATATGATGGGGTATTTCTCCATGATCAGGTTACTAGTAAGTTGACTTCTGAGTAAATTAAAAGGGATGTTATCCAGTCAGGCTCAATCCAATCAGGGGAGCTTTTGGAAGAGCCTGGGACCTTTTTCAAGTCAGAGACTTAAAATGTGAGATGGATTCCACGTAATGGAAATTCTGCTATTGACTTTCAAGACAGGGGATCCACGACACAAGGAATGCCAAAAGTTTCCAAGAACTCACAGTAGCCCCTGGCTGACAGTCAAGAAAACAGACCCCTCAGTACTACAACCACAAAGAACTGAATTATGCCAAAATCCTGAATACATCTGGAAGGAGATTTTTCAGCAGAGTCCCCCGATGGGAACACAGCCCCAACCGCATCTTGACTTCTGTCTTGTTAGGACTCTGATCTGAAAACTGAGTCATTTCCTACCAGACTTTTGAGCTACAAAACTGTGAGCTAATAAATACATATTGTTTTAAACTGCTAAGTTTATGGCAATGTGCTACCTATCAATAGAAAACTAATACCCACTGTAGAAAAGAAAAATCAGTTTCTACTTCACAATTGAAATTTGGAGTAAAGTCAGTTTTAAAAAGGATTCTATATGTAGACTTTAAATGTTGCATAACTTTTATAAAAAAAATAACATGATTTTTAAAGCTACAAATTATATGAGTGTTTATTTTTGTATAAATACTTTTCTATGCATCAAAAAGTATATTTATAATTTCCCTGAGTGTGACACAGCATTTTAATTACAAAATACATGTTTGTTTTTAAAGAACTAGGATAAATCGTTATAACAATGCTGGCTACTGGGCTTCATTTGGCAAAAAAGATCATGATGACGTAAAACCTTCATTTAATTCAAATTTTTTAGTAAAAATACAAAAATGTGAGCAACTTATTAAAATGTCAGAAAAGAGAACAAATCTCAGGCCATGGCTGACATGAATTAAGCCATTCAGAGTAAGCATTTCTCATGTCAACATATTCTTGTTGGTAATTACTTCTCAGCAATTTTCTAAGGCTTCTCAAGTATACTCATTTTAAGAAAATCCATGATAAAACTTCTCTCGATGGAAGTCTTTTCAAAATCTTAGAGATACTTTGCTTCATTTCATATGTAAAGAAAGCATTCATATTAATATGCCACAATCACAGAGAAAAGCTCATTAAGTAAGTAAAAATAGAATCACAGTTGATATCGCGTATAAAACCACAGCAATGCATGTGTCTTCATTTTAGTCAGGGCCCATTACTTTTTACCACATTATACAAAATAATCTGAAATAAACTTTCAAGCTTGGAGTAAAGGCCCACACTTGCCATTTAACATTCAAACACATTTCATTAAGCAGCTTAGTTTTCCTTGGAAGTAAAATTTCACTTAGAAGAGATTCATTTTTCATCTTGTCTTAGCAAAAGGTATACCTCGATACCAAATGCCTTCTAGATCTGGGAAGGGTAGCTATCAAAACTATCATTTATTGAGCTTTATCTACTACTGTGAACTGTCCTTAAAGCTTACTCTGTATTCACTCTTCTAATTGTGACATCAGCCCCATGATCATGATCTCATGATCACGCCCACTTTATTCGGTGAAGAAAGCCAGCCACTCTGGGGTAGCAGAGACACCATCTTGACAACCCTGCTATGCTGCCTCTCTATGGATCAGCAAACCCACTATCTCTTTTCCGTGAAGTTTAGTGTAATTCATTTATGCCTCAGCTGTAATAGAAGATACACTGTTCCTTACGGACCTAGTTTGGTGACAGTTTATTTTGAAGTTTTTTTTTTTTTCATGTTTATTTATTATTGAGAGACAGAGCATGAGCAGGGGAGGGGCAGAGAGAGGAGGAAACACAGAATCCGAAGCAGGCTCCAGACTGTGAGCTCTCAGCACAGAGCCCGACGCAGGGCTCGAACTCACAAACTGCAAGATCATGACCTGAGCCAAAGTCGGAAGCTTAACCGACTGAGCCACCCAGGCGCCCCATTTTGTTTTTAAAATTTTTTATAACTTTTTAAATATATGTGATACTGTCTTCTTTCCAACTTTTGAGATGAAGTCTTGGAAAAGGTGAGCTAAGAAAGTCATTAAAAACATTTGCAGCTAACGAGATATGACGTTAGCATTCTGAATCAATATTCCGGTTTACCCTACTCAGATATGCATCTGTAATAACTATACAGGATTAATTCACTCACTCTACTAAGATTCTGTATGAGTAGAGAAGTGCCTGACACTCATGTAACTTGTATTCTAGTGAAGGAGAGAGATAATGGTCAAAAAAAGCATAATAAATTAATAAATTAACTATCATGTTACATGATAATAAATGCTATAAACAAAAGAAAAAAGAAATCAGGGTGAGAAAATTTTGCATTATGGAAAGCAGGTGGCAGATTATAGTAATAAATAGTGGTCCAGGTTAGCCTCATTGAGGTAATTTTTGAGCAAAACAATTAAAATTAGAAAGTTCTTAAGTTTCATGTAAAAAAAAAAAAAAAAGCTCACCGTCTTTCTAATCCTTCTAAGCTTTAAGAACATGGGTAAAGAGGGGCACCTGGGTGGCTCAGTCCATTAAGCGTCCAACTCCTGATTTCAGCTCAGGTCATGATCTCACAGTTCGTGAGATCAAGCCTCATGTCAGGCTTTGCACTGAGCGTGGAGCCTGCTTGAGATTCTCTTCCTCTCTATCTGCCCCTTCCCTGCTTGCTCGCTCTCTCTCTCACTCTCTCTCTCTCTCTCTCTCAAAATAAACAAACAAAAAAGAACACAGGAAAAGAAATACATATTACTATTTAAGACTTTTTTTGAAGGACCTTAAAAAGCCTTGCAGCCAATACAGGACTTAGTAAGTTTCAACGTATTTCTAACTACAATTTTAATGCCATTAACATGAAGCATGCACTTCCCTCTACATGCCACTTGTCTAAATTCTGTTTTTCCTCTACATGCCACTTGTCTAAATTCTGTTTTTCCTTCAATGAACAAACATGTTTTGACTACCTACCATGAGCTGGCATTTTAATGGTACCGATAGCGCCCAGGGGTCACATTGTGGTGACATTACACAAATAAAGAGACAACTGCAACACTATGTAAGAAAGCCTGAATGAAGTGTTAGAACATGAACAGAAATGATGTTTGAGATGAAGCTCAAAGAATTGATAGGAGATAAATAAATATGTGGGGAGAACTGAGGCACTAGAAAAGGTATGGTGAACCAAAAGTACACACTTTGATCATGCCACTGAATATGCTTTTACATGAAGAGAGATTACAGATTCAGTAGAACATGATAAACAAGGACACTGCACAAATAATCAGCAACTCTTTGGGGTCTGAATTTTAAGAAACTTAGTTTCCCAAGTAAAGTGTTCAGGGTCCACTGCTGTAACGGGGATGATACACAATGACTTGAACAAGGCTCTAACAGGATAAGAAAGACAGAAGGGAACAAAGATACCTTTAGCAGGTAGAACCAATCATAATTAAAAGCCATAGCTTCTGGGAAGTGAAACAGAAACGGAAGCTTGGAATGGCTCTCAGGATCTGTCGTGCCTTTCAGCAAGACAGGAAGCACGTCAGAAGAAACATGGGGACAAGATGATGACTCCCAATATGGGAAATGATGAATAGGCAGTATGTGCGTGGTACACTTTAACAGAAATCTTCCCTAGATCGTGTAATGTGTTGCTCTGCAGGCAAAAGAAAACATTCTAGGAGTGAGATGATGAAGACACCAATTCAAAGGTATTTAATATTTCTAATACTATTTCTTGAGCAATATGTGCCTTCCAGAAACCAATTCTGCCAAATAAATGAAAAGACTGTGTGGTAAAATAAATTTTTTGTACACTAGGTAAAACAAAGTTCTATCTTCAAAGATCTCCCACAGTGCTAATATATGCAATTTATATCTCTAAAAGAGATTAAATGTGAAGCATTTGCCAATTTTCCTGACCAGGGGACACGTTTTTAGTGTAGCATCTGGTAAGACTACACTTCAATAAAATACACTGGAGAAAATGTCCTAGATTATTCTGACAAGGATCAGACTGTGTTGGGTCCTCAATTAGTATATATCTTTACACATTACAATGCTATGAGAAAACTGACTCCAGGTGACTGAGAATTCTGATAAGCATGCAAAGTTTTTAAATAAAGGATGATTCTTTAAGAACCTAGGTGGCTCAGTCGGTTAAGCATCTGACTCCTGATATTGGCTCAGCTCATGATCTTGCAGTCGTGGGATTGAGCCCTTCCTTAGGATTCTCCACTGAGTGTGAAGCCTGCTTGGGATTCTCTCTCTTCCTCTCTTTCTGCCCTTCCCTTGCTTCGCCATGCACATTTTCCCTCTCTCTCTGTCTCTCTCTCTCTCTCTCTCAAAAATAAATAAATAAACTTCAAATAGAGGATGATTCTTTTTATAAAAGTCATGAAACATATTCAATCTCTTATTTGGCAGGTCTTAGCTGATACTATTCATTTCTATTTAAGTTTCTTAAGTCTTTTATTAATGGTTTTGTATACATAGATAATACTTACATAATTACTTCTGTATTAATGTTCTTTTTAAAGTGGAGAGTATTTATTTTTTGAGTGGTTACTCACATATTGCAGTATGTTGATGAATTAAACAAGAATGTCAGAATAAAAACGTGACATATAATAGATGTCAGAAGTCCACAGAGTTTCATGAAGGCTGAGTAAATAACAGAAGAAATTAGCAGGCAATCTCACAGTTTACTCAATGAAAAGTTACATTGTTTACTGAGTGCTTTAATTATCTTTCCTTTGGAAGTTTGATTTAGGTATTAAGGTTCTATTTTTAGCAGGTGCAAAAGAAAATTGCTGGTGATAGCACTTTGAGATGATAATAGTGACAATATGTGGTATGCTGAGAAAAATCTTCTACTTACGAAGTTATGCATTAGTGAAATAAACCAAAACTAGGTGAAAAAAAAGTGGAGTAATTACTACTCTGACATGCCTAAAAGGTAATCAAAGTGAATACACAGCTAATTTCAGGATTTAAAAACAAGATGAACTTACAAACATCATTTACATACATTTATTAGCCGTTAAAAGAGCTTTATTATAGTATTTATTTATTATATTTATTATAGTATTACTATATATATACTATATATAT